>NC_048315.1:2667574-2772155 GCF_013100865.1 Trachemys scripta elegans | reverse complement strand
GGGGGGGGGGGGGGGGGGGGGGGGGGAGATTCGCCCTGGTCTGAAATCTGTAGATCAAGAGCAAAGGTGTTTCTGAACGAGATGTTATGGTACAAACACAAGTTACTGAGCGTGCTGCAGAAATGGCTGGGGGTGTGTGCCCAGACTAGGTGATCATAGGGTCCCTTCTTGCCTTAACAGCCACCGATTGTGTGTCACAATTTCTACCATTTTGTCCAGCATCCTCGAGCCGTTTCCCAAGGAAGCACTAGCACATGCCAAGGAGCCGGGGGCCTGGTGCTTCCTGGTGCCCTGCCACATGCCAGCTGCCCGCCCTGCAGCGTGAAGCTGCCTCGCCGCCATCGGAAGCTCTTAAAGCCTATTTTAGTGGGAAGGGTTTCTAAGCCTGCGCCCGAGCCCCCCCCCCCCCCCCATCTGCCCCAATGCTTCACTAAAGCACAAACTGCACCGGCGATAGCCTGGCTCTAGCAGCGTTTAGTTCATGGTCAAAGCTGCGCAGCTAACAGGAAACCCATCCATGACGTTAATCGCCACACCGTTGGGTTAATAGTCCTCTGAACTCGACACACCGAAAGGCCGGGCTCCCCATCAATCAACAGCAGCATGCACAGACCAACGGATGGGCTCGCTTGGCACCCGCTGACACGGCCGGTTCGCTGTGTCCACAGACAGAGAGGGAGCTGGCTGGACACCAGTGATCCCTGTGGAAAGAGAGCGCCTGGCCAAGGGAGGGCCCAGGGCACCCAAAGGCGAGTGCGATTCCCTCTGCAAATGTTCGTGGGTGCACCCCGCCAGCGGAGGAAGTGGCTGCTGGAGCCCTTCCCGTCCTTTAGCGTACACCTTCTCCACCGCGCCCCTGGGGGCACGACCGGGACTCCCATGGGCAGCACGGGTACACAACGGACATGCCAAACACACACCCTGCTCCTTCACACCGTAGACAAACATGGCAGCCTCCCTGGTGCCTGGCCTGGCCTAACTGTATCAGCTTTCGTTGGCCCAGCTTCTGCTGGTGAGAGGGACCAGCTCTGGAGCCCCCCGGAGCCCTTCTGCAGCGCCCCGTGTCGCTGGAAAGCTTCTCTGGTAGCAGCAGAAGTTGGGCCAATAAAGGCTGTTACCTGCCCCCCATGTCCAGCTGCCCAGCGCAGCTACAACACTGCAAACAAGGGCAGCTCCATCACTAGGCTCCAGTGCCCCCCCCCCTTAGGTGACCACCCCAGAGGCTGGCAAAACTCATTTGCCTGCCCGCGGTGGGGCGTTAGCTGAAGGTGGCCCCTCAGTGTCCTGCCAGCCCTGCGGGCGGCTCAGGCCGGTTCCCAGCGCGGTCCTTGCTGGAGATGTGGGCAGGGGCGAAGCTGGCCCCTCCCCCGCGGGAGCCGCCCTCGCAGAAAGGTGCCAAGCTGGGGCGGCAGGGCACGGCCAGGAGGGGATCTCAGACCCGAGCGCTCCAGGAAGGAGGCTCCCCCGCGGGACAGCGAGCGAGCGAGCGCGGGGCAGGGCAGGGGGATCCCGGCGCGGAGGCGGGGGATCTCTCCGGCTGGCCGGGCTACAGCGCTTTGCTCAGCCTGCCTGCGGCAGCGGCTCCCAAGTTGTCGGAGGACTCGCGCGCCCTGCCCGGGCTGCCCGCTGCCTTCCCCGCCCAGCCCGCCGGGCATGGCGCCCTAGCCTGGCGCAGGGGCGAGCCGCGAGCCATGGCCAACACCAGCGAGACGCAGCTCGAGAAGGCGCTGGGGGGCCCGGCCCTGCCCGCGGACTGCCAGGAGACGGAGCAGCTGCTCTTCTCCAGCGAGGGCAAGGGGGTCCGAGGCTCCAAGTCCTTCTCGGGGACCCTGGCCAGCGACAAGTCCCTGGAGACGGAGCAGAACGGCCACAGCCTGCCCTACAAGACCGTGTCCGCCGGGCACCTGGAGACGGCCTCGCACTCGCCCTCCCGGATCAGCCTGGGGCGGGCATCCTCCACCGGCACTACCAGCGCCCAGGAACAGGGCCGGCCGCTGGATTATCTGGTGCTGGCCATCTTCTCCTGCTTCTGCCCCGTCTGGCCCATTAACATCGTGGCCTTGGTCTTTTCCATCATGGTAAGTGTTGAGCGCCCGCCCAAGGGGTCCTGGGGCGCCAGCCACCAGCCCTGCTCCCCCCCTCCTCTCCGGGGTCCTGGGGCGCCATCCACCAGCCTTGCTCCCCCCCTCCTCTCCGGGGTCCTGGGGCGCCAGCCACTAGCTCTGCTCCCCCCACTCCTCACCGGGGTCCTGGGGCGCCAGCCACCAGCCCTGCCCCCCCCACACACACACACTTGAGGGGACGGACCCGGACGCTTTTAAACTCCGACCCCCGCTTTTCCCTTCGAACCGAGCGCGCTGCGCCCAGCAGCCGGGCGGGGCATGGCCGCTGGGTAGATGCGCTGCCCCCTGACGCGCCCTGGCCGCGCGGACCGGGCACTTCCCCTGCGCGCCTCGGGGAGGGGAGCCCCGGAGCCCAGCCCCGGCACTGGCCGGTCTCGGAGCGCTTTCCTCCCCGGCACTCGGCAAAACAAGCAGGACCCCGCGCCCGGCCCCCACCCAGCCTTCGGATGCGCCACACGTGGCCAGCTGCGTCCCGCTGGGCAGTGCCGGAGCAGAGCCGGCAGCGCTGGGGCTGGGGGACTGTTCAGCCCGGGGGTCTCTAAGGAACTTGGCTGGCGGGAGTGCCGGAGCCCCCCGGGGCCCGGCCCCAGAGCTCGCAGCTCGGAGCTGGACAAGCCGGTCTGGAGCCCGCGCAGAGCCGCGTGATGGGCGCTCTGGGTCTGGGAGGGGGCAGGCGGCAGAAGGGAACCAGCCTGTCTGAAGGGGGGCTCATAGCACCTTCCCATCACCGCTCCCCCAGAGCGCGGCTGGGCTGGGTGCCCGGGGCAGAGCTGGGCAGGGTGAGCCCCCCGCCTGGGGCAGGCAGTGCTGGTGAAGCAGGAGCAGGCTGACCGGGGGTGCCCTGGCTGTGGCCCTCAGCCAGGGCTCCCCAGCTACAAACCCGCAAGGAACCTGGAATTCTTTGTATCCTGCCCCGCTCAGAACAGCGTTTGTTCCTCCGGAGCTGGGGGTGCGGGAAGGGGCCAGCTCCAGCACGGGGGGCATGGAAGGGACTCAGGGACACACAAACCTCCCCAGGGTTAAACCCTCCTGGAGCCCAGCGAGGAGGGTCAGAGAACCCAGGCACACGCAAGCCCAGCTCCCACACTGGCTGTACCCTGGGGGCCAAGCAGTAATTTTGCTAGGAGGGATGGGGAGCAGCTGTGGGAGGGCAGAGAAGGGGACAGTGCTTGGAGGTAGTGCCCGAAGGAGCTCTGACTAAGAGCAACCCAGGGCCAGGAAGGGAAACCCCTTTCAAGCCAGATTTGATAGTTCACTCAGCATCTGAACATAGCCCGGGAGCATTCCATGCCAGACAGTGGGTAACCCCGCAATTGCTATGGGGAGGTGAGGAAGTGCCCTTCCCAAGGGGGCAGGAGCAGGGCTGTGCTTAGGGTTACAGCATTACCAGCCTTACACAGACAGCACCTAGAGGAGGGGGGCTTGAAATGCAGGGAGTCACCCAAAGAACATTTATAAACCATCCCTTCTCTCTGAGGGACCGGGAGCTGTTAGACAGGATTCTACCATCACCATTGGGGTCGTAGCACCTGGAGGCTACCTAAGCCAGCTGGCAAATACCCCAGCCAGGGCGGTTAAAATAAACCCCAAGTTCCAGCTCCCGTGAAGTCCCTTTGCTCGGGGCCGCCGCTGTCAACACCAACACAACGAGAGCAAAGCAGCTCAGAACTGGCCCAGTTCCAATTGGACTGGGAGAAGAGATGACCCACCCTTCAGTCTAGGTAGCTTCCCCGACCCGGATCACTCACGGAGAGGTAGGGAACCTGGCCTCTAGTCTTCCCCCTTCCATGCTGGGGCTGGAGGAGATGAGGGCCCCTTTGTGCTCGGTGCAGAACAAACCAATGGTGAGATGTTCATGGGCCCAGAGAGCTTACAGCCTAAACAGACCAGACTTGGACTCCTGGAAGTTGGGTTAATGAGGGGTGAATGTAGGCCACCACTGGGGCTTCTCCTTCAGGATCCAGTGGTCCTCTAAGAGCTGAAGCCTTGCTCTTGTTCTGTCCTCTAGACTCCCAGGCTAGAACAGCAGATGTGCACTCCCTTCCCTCTGAGCATGTGACGACACAAGGTGCACGGCTGGGAGATGCCAGCGTGAGACACTGCTCACACCCCATGGTGCATATGTCCAAAATACGATTGTGTGGGTGCGCCCCTGCGGGGGGAAAAAGAGGTGGCACTTTCCCCACACTCCATGGCCAGCTCCAGTTCTGCTCAGCAGTGGCATTAAGATGGGCTCTCTGGGAACCGCACAGACCCGCCCTACTGGGCCGGGTTCGGGAGTTCTTATTCCCGCAGAGCAGCTCCCTCCTCCCTGGCTAGCCCATTGAAATCAACACGAGGTACTACTGACCCCGAGACAAGCGCCCCTCTTTTCACGCATGCTTTGATCAGCCTCAGACTAGTGAGCAATGCAGGCATTTCAACAGGCATCTTTAAAACACGCTGTGAAACGAGCAGGGCGCGTTCCCTCCTGCAGACTCAGGTAGACATCGCTGCCTCTGGGGCTGATGGGCCAGTTTTCTCCCCCACTGGAAGAGCCAGAAAAAGCAAGTTCTTTTCAAAGAATAATAATAATAAAACAGCTGATGCGATAAAGTACTGGCTTGATGAGCCCGTGAGCAGGGCCAGTTCCTTCGTCGCCCTAGGCGACACTGAAACGTGGCAGAGCATGACCCGTATCCATTCCAGCTGGGCCCAGGGGACAGTGCTGGTGAGACTGGTCATGCTTTCCACGCAGGAGAGGCAGTGAACTGGTACTGGAAGGGCAGGGTCAAGGATTCAGTTACCGTCAGGCCAAAACCCACAGGGCCTGCTGTTGTGCTCACCTCAGGGGACCCTGGGGCTATTTGTCCTAGATTGAGGACCTAGATTTGGCTCAGGCAGGCTTGAGATCAGTTTGGTTCAATGGATTTGTGCTGTCTCCCTACCGACTCGCCACATCAGGCCAATGCTCTGGGCTTAGAGGTTGCATGTTTGGAGAAGAGCACTGTCATTCCTCCCCACAGCACTGGCTTTGGGGCTTACGGCGACGTTTCTCCAGTAAAAGCAGCACATCCCAAATCAAAGCCTTTCTGGAAAATATCGACTTACGGACGATGCCAGATCCCCCTCCACCCATCAGTTCCAACTAGCGCCGACACCAGTACGGGAGGTCAGAACAGGGTCCCTCACTGGGAAGACATGATGCCCCCAGCCTTTTACTGTCGTGTTCATGACCCCCTCAACCCCATCTGCTTCACAGGCAGGGGTTGGGTGCCTTCATGGGTTTGGACAACACCAGCATCGTGGGGTCCTGGTTGTTTTTTAATATGTCTAATATTATGATAACAACAATAATAATTCTCACACCTGGTCCTTCCTCCCAGCTGTTTGCTAGTTGCCGTATGGCTGCACCACGGCCAGGCGAGTTACCAGAGCGGAACTAGAGCACCCAGCAGTTTCTGTTCAAGTGCTGAGAGACTAAGCAGGAGCCTTTTGTTCAAATAACTATAGCATAAAAGTGGCCCATTTTCTTCCTTCCTTTCTTTATTTTTGTTTAACTCATGGTTCCTGCGGCCCCAGTCCACTCTCCTCCCACGTGGCTCTCCCCTGGAGAACGGCAGCCGCACAGCACAGAGCCTGGCCCACGGACCAGAGGCAGGTGGGGGCACAGTCTTTTATGAATGCCTACTTTGTTCTTCCACTGCCTCTTTCATCTGATGCTCTAAAAGGCTCTTTGCAGACATTAACTATTGAAGTGCCATGCTGCCCAGGGAGTTATCGTCTCCCCTGAATACTCAGCACTTGCAGAGCTTCTGAATCAGCAACTCATTAATCCTCCCCCACACACCCCCTGAAGCAGGGAAGATATTATTCCCCTGACCAGTGAGAAAGTGACCTCCAGTGACTTGGTGGCAGACCTGGGACTAGAACCCAGGAGCCCTTATGCCTGATCTCTTGCACTAAGCACGAGTCCAGATTGCCTCCACCAAGGTCAGTTTATCTGCGACTGGTTTAGGGATTTTACTGGTAAATAAAAACAAACCTTAAGCCTGAAAAGAGCCTATTTCCTCCTGATCCACAAACAGCCAAACTTACCCCCCAAAACAGAAAGTGGGACTTCTTCAGTCCCTTTCTACGGCTTCCCAGGCCAGTTCCTGGGCTCTGACATTTTCAAGGAGCTGATGCATCTGGAGCTCTTCATTGAGACTGAAGCAATTTCTGACTAACTATTCCCACATACCGGGGCAGAACCAGCCAGTGTGAGAACAGAGCAGAACACAGCTAACGATTCTCCCATCCCTCCTTGCACACAGGTGGCTCAACACTCACACCTCAGGCTGCAGAGCCTTCCAATTAGCACCACCCCAATCAGTCAGGAGGAAGGAACCACGCTGCTTTACAGGGCCCGTGGGCCCCTTTTATGTCTTAATTGTGCAATACAGGCAAATCTCCCCTTTGAAAAATCAGCTTAGGGAAGGCAGCAGCCCCAGAGCTCCAGCACACTGCTTACTGCGCAGAAAAGCGCTGAGGGGAAGGTGCAGTCAGCGGTTCCCCAGAAGCCAATAAAGATTTCGAGAGGGACGTGGGGTCAGGCACTAGAGACAAGCCCTCTGCAGAGACAGGCCTCCATTTGGAAGAGGAATCGGGCTCTTTGCAGGAGCCAGCTGGCGTCAGTTGCAGAGTGGAGAGCCTGCTTAGCCAGGATGTGGGCTAAGATGGACTCAGCTTATTCGGCTCTGTAATGCAGTGGCACGGGGAAAGCGGGATAGTGGAGTCTTGCTAGACATACATGGTAATGAGCCACATAACTCCCAGCTATCCTTCCGCCAGCTGAGCAAAGTAGCTCCCCCACTCTTCCTTCTGGGTGCCACAGCAGTTCTATGCTGCAGTGATGGGGCTATGAGTGGGTTTGATTTTCAAACACCTGCCCCGCTGGAGTGGGGGGAAGAACCGAAGAGCAAAGTTAGGAAGTTGCCCATCCCTAGACATAAGTGCAGTGGGGTGTATGTACCTTGTTAAGTGCAGGGGATGCGGGAACGTATCGTTGTCAAACACGCGTGTCTGCTGAGGAGCGCTGCCCCAGCCAGAGGGAGCACGGTGGATGGCGTTGCACTGGCCCCATGTGGTGAAGTGCCCAGATCTGGTTCAGTCCTGAGGGAGGAGAAGACTGCTCAGCATGGAGACCTCAAATTCAATATAGCCCTTGTACAAGCAGGCAGAGTTCCCAGTGGCTTCACTGGAGGTTTCCCCTGAATTGGCTTGCTGTGGCTAGCGAGGGGTGAACACCCAGACGTTTGCTTCATCAAGCACGTAAACCTTGGCTGAGCCCATGTCCAGCTGGGCGAGAGACACTCCTGAGGACATTCTGCGCCCAAAAATTCAAAATTCTGTGCACAATATTTTAAAATTCTGCAAGTTTTATTGGTCAATGAATCAATGCAGGGGCTCCAGCATGGCAGTGCAGAGCACAGGGCACTGGCTGCATGAAGGTGGGAGATCACCCTGCAGCCTCCCCATCCCCGGGACACAAGTAAGTGGTGAGGCTACAGCCAACCCTGACACAGCACAAGGCCTGGGCCTGCCCCAGAAACACCCTGGGGCCCTACCCCTCTGCACCAGGTGTGGGGCAGGCAGGCTCAACCATGCAGGTCCAAGTGTGGGGAGGGCTCAGTGTGGGGGGGATCCAGGTGTGGGGTGAGAGGATTCTGTGTCGGACAATCTGGGTGCAGGCAGCTCAGTGTGGGGTCTAAGTGGGGGGGAGGGAATCTGGATGCACAGAAGCTTGTTGGGGGGCGGTTCCAGGTGCAGGGGCAATGGAACTCTGCAGGGGCTTCCAGATGAAAGTGGTTGGGGTCAGCAGAGGGGTCTGGGTGTGGGGGTCTCAGCAGGGCGCCTGGTGAGGTGGGGGTCTGGATGCAGTTAATTGGGGGTCAGTGGCATGAGGGTCTGGATGTGAGGGCTCAGTGCGGGGGGGAGTGGGACTCATCAGGGTGGGGGTTTGAGTGCAGGGAGCTCAGTGCGAGGTGGTCTGAGTGCAGGGGGGGGGGGCCTGAGGGCGGGGGGCTGGGGGGGGGGGGCTTCAGATGCGGGGGTTGAGGTTCAATGGGGTGGGGTTCGGGTATGGAGGGCTAGGGGGGTTCAAGGTGTACGGGGTTAGGCTTGGCAGGAGTGTCTGAGTATGGGAGATCTGGATGCACAGGGGTTGGGAGGATTGGGGAGCAGCTCCCCGTACAGTGACCCCCTCCCCCAGCAGCTGAGGAGCAATGGGGGCAGGAAGGAGGGGAGGATGCTGAGCTTCCTGCAGCTGGAGGAAATTTCTGGGGGTGGGTCTGACACAGCCCCAGCCACTCCTTGTAGGGGAAGAAGAAGTCCTGTCCTCTTCTGCCTCTAGCCCAGCCAAGACTAGCAGCTGATTCCAGCTCAGGGTAGGAGCCACTGGCTGGGGTGTCCCCAGCCCTGGGTGATTTACCTCTCTGCTGGCTGCTCCAGGTGCCTGAAACGATGCACCTGCGCAGCTAGCGAGTGGTGCATGGCTGCTCTTGCAGCTTCCCTTTGCTTCCCTGTCAGAAAGTCATTTTTCTGCAGGGAAGCAAAGAAATCTGCGGGGGACATGAATTCTGTGCACATGCAGTGGCACAGAATTCCCCCAGGAGTAGCTAGAGATATGGCAGGAACCAGACTCTCCAGAGTCTTTAAGCACCGGGGACCAGTTCCCCTTGGGGGCATGCTCCAGCCTGCTTGCAGCCACAGCGGCAGCTGGCTGGCATGCTTACAGCCCGCTGACTTTTCTCCAGTTGTTGGGGGGCTTGCACTCTTCTATTTTCCCTGAAGTCAATGCTTTTTGCACACAAGGCCTCTTCCGAGCACTGAGCAGCGGACAGAGAAGAAAGCATTGGAATGCCTTTGGAGTTAGGCTCATAAATCACCTTTCAAATGCTGCACTCAGGTCCCAGCAGGTCTTGTGGTCAGCAGAAAAATCATCTGCCCATCTCCCTGTTCCTTTCCCAGTGTGATCTCATGGACTGAGTCACTTCTGGCCTGGCTGCATAGACACCTGAGTGCATCTTTTTCAGTCTCCCTGTTTGACAAAGCTGAGGACTGGCTTTGGTCACGCTGACCTGGGCCTGTGTTAATAGGTTTCAGTTCCTTTCAGCCCTCCCATTTCGGAGAGCAGAGCTCACACACACAAAGGGAGAAGGAGCTCTCTGGGACCAGCCTCGCTACCAATGCTAGTGCAGGGTATGCCCCCCCCCCCTTCTGCTGGGAACGTGCATGAATGAGCACGGACCAAGAGACAGAGAGAGGAAAGGAGAGAATCTTTGCGACAGCTCAGCCATCCAAAACAAAAGAGCCTGTGTGCACCAGAGCCCAGGCTACAACTGGAAGCACTTAGTCTACAAGACACACAGAGAGATGCCCCGGGGAACACTCAGGTCTCTCTCTTACCCCCTCTCCTGCTGCTCCTACACTGCAAACCAACCATAAGTTTCTCCAAACAAGGGGAAGGCATTTAGGGCCCAATCTTGGGAGAGGCAGCATTGGAAAGAGCAAGTGCTCTCAGTTCTCGTTGCCTCACTCAGCCCCTCGCAACAGGATGCAACCAAACAGCCCCCTAATGGTACGCAGTGCTCACTGGTAAAACCCCAGGGATGGCCAGGGGCTGGTCTGCTCTTTTCCACTGTAACGCATTATTCTATTTCTAGAGAGCTTCTCATGTGACAGGCCCCAGATCTTTTCACACACTACACACAACAACATAAGAACGGCCACACTGGGTCAGACCAAAGGTCTATCTAGCCCAGTGTCCTGTCTTCCAACAGTGGCCAATGCCAGGTGCCCCAGAGGGAATGAACAGAACAGGGAATCATCAAGTGATCCATCCCGTGTCACCCATTCCCAGCTTCTGGCAAACACACATGCAGGAAACCTCTTCCCCTTAGCACTAACGGGCCGCCCCCTCTGGGCAGGGGTGTGCACAAAGGCTGTTTAACAGTGCACAGCACCGCTTGGAGAAGTGACGAATGCCCTAGCCAGCCGGAGCTACAGAGGGTCTATGGTGAGGCTAAGTGCAAGCAATGCACAGCACTTCGTAACTGTAATAAGTATCATCGTTAGAGAACAACTTTTAAACTTCATTTCAAAGGGCTATGTTGATATTTCCTAAAGAATATGTTGCTGGTTTTATCTCCTAAAATGTTCCCACTAGCATGTTTCAAAAAAAGTCACACACTAATTCTTTAGTCAACATGAAGTCAAGATTCATAGTGCGTTCAGACATAGTCGGTCGTCATTTCTCAATAATTCGTTTTTAATACTAAACTCCCAGCTACAGCTACTACCACACACTCCGATTAGTCCTCAAGAGAGTCTTACATTTTAACAAACTTTCCCTCTCTGCAAACATTGATGAATGGACACAAATTGCTCATGTTTTTATGTGGAAAGTGAAATCCACGATTACTGACATTTACCAGTTACAATCAAACCCTTCTATCCCAATGAGTAATAGATGGACAGGGATAAATGCTCACAGAACATTCCATGTGAATGCTTGTGTATTTTTCATAACTGTTCAAGAGGAGCTTAGAGAAAAAGGATCCAGAAGTTGTAGTGATGGGCTTCACTCTTTGTGTTTTGCTAGGGAATGTATAGACCAATGCAAGCGTGTTTCACTGGAGTCCAATAAACCTCTCCCCCCCACGTTACAAGTTTGTTACAAAAATCTGTGCCTTTAAAAATCCCAAATGTTAAAAATCTGTCAATGAACAGTTAAGGGATTCAGCCAGTCCCGCTACTGCCATATAATCCATCGCTCACTGTCATCCCACCTGATTTAATTTTGCCACCTTCTGTTCAGTAATGCAAATAGGCTGTTGGGTGCT
This sequence comes from Trachemys scripta elegans, assembly GCF_013100865.1. Taxonomy (NCBI): domain Eukaryota; kingdom Metazoa; phylum Chordata; order Testudines; family Emydidae; genus Trachemys; species Trachemys scripta. The sequence continues at coordinate 2,761,168 of NC_048315.1, read as the reverse complement.
TACTGTTGATTTTTGATAGCCTCTATTCCGTGTGCATTACAGCTGCTGAAAGGAAGAAGATCCAGGCTGTGTTAGGTTATGTCAGAGTTCCATACGTTCTCCTCGAGTGTGCTGGTCTGGTGGGGCAGAATATTTGTATGACTGGAATTGGCAAGACTGATTTATTGGGGTTATGAAATGGGGTGCTTAGATGGTGATGTAGGTCCATGCAGACCTTGCAAGTTGTATTTTTAACTGTTTTCAATCTATTGTGTAGCAAGTCACATATGTTTGGTCACAGTGTTAGTTGTTTTTGTAGTGACTAAAGAAGTAACCATTAGTGGTGTTTAGTGACACAGTATATTGGCAATGGAACCCTTGGGTAGGAAATGGGCTTGGATCATCTAATCATTTGTTAGTTTGATTTTTGCATAGATTTTTGCAAACATTAAGGGTGAATGATATGTGTTAGGTGGGATGAGCGAATGTGATGCCGGATTATATGGCAGTGGGGGACTTGCTGGACCTCTTAATGGTTCATTGCTGGCCATTTTCACATGAGGGTGTTCATCTGGTTTTTTTAAAGGAGCAGAAGTCAGAAGGAAAGTGTGATTTTTGGACAGTATTGAAACTCATGCTTTCAACCTTACCTCTTTTCAACTACGTTTGAGTGCAAAAATGTAAATCAGGCTGGTGCACAGGGTCCCCAGGAGGGGAGCCCTGCTCTGACGGATCTTCTGAGGTGCCCTAAACCAGGGCTCTCCTCCTGCAGACCCTAGCATGTTCGTGGGAGGGGCGCATGTGCAGCCAGTTACAGTGGCATGAATATAATAATAACCCCCCTAGCTCTTATCAGCAGACCTCAAAGCGCTTCCCAGTTTGATGGGTTGATTGTCACACCCCTCGTGTGAGGCAGAGCCCTGCTGTTAACCCCCCGTTATAGACGGGGAACTGAGCAGACAGACTCGGCCTCGGGTACGCTTGCGGCAGCATGTACCATATGTGGAACTACACGCCGCAGTGAAAGGCGGGCTGCATCCAGGCTGTGGGGTGTAGGCGCTGGCAGAGGGGAGGCCACGGGGAATGGCTCCAGCAGCAGGACTCTACACTACTAAAAAGAGCTGCGTCGAGGGAGGGGGCTGTGCTTGGGCATGCAGAGAGCCATCTTGGACTCGGGGTGTTGCTGTTCTACTTGCCTAAGCCGCGCCTTGCCACCCACACTGGGTGGGCAGGGTCTGTGCTCCACATGCCCCCAACGTGTAGACGTACCTGACAGGTGCCTGTGGCAGAGCAGAGGTCTCCAAAGTCCTAGGCTAGTGCCCTAAGCTCTGGACTGTGATTCCTCCACGTTCCACCATCGGGTGCCGTGGATAATAGCTGGGGAGAGGAGGCAGCGTCAGTCCACATGGAAATGTTAAATGCTTATATTTTACAGCTAGAACACTCCGAATGTTTAACTTTTGTAATGTGGGTAAAAACCTGCGAGAACCTGGCCTCCCTGGCCGACCTCCCCTTACCTTCAGTAGGGCAGAATTTCACCTCTGTGCCCCCCCAGGCCTCTGCACCCCTTAGCACCTCCCAACAAGGGGGACATTTCTAAACACCAGGCTCTGAAATTCCTTATCTGATTTTTTTCTCAAAACGTCCCAGAAACAAGAGGCATCAGGTGGGGTTTCACAGGATTGGTTTGCTCTGGGGAAAGTTGGGGTACACACATTGAAAACGGGGCTTCTGCTGAGCAGCCAACATTTCCTTGGCCCTGGAGGGGCTCTCCTGCCTCGTCACTACATTTGTCATTCATGCTGAGGCTCCGTGAGTAGCCTGGTCGTAGTGACATCTTTGCTGCCCCAAGCACCTGACCCTCTGCTAAGTGTCAAGCCTCTGTTCCTTGCCTATCTCGCCCAGGCCCTGCAGCCGAGAAGCAGGAACACGGCCCTTGCGCTCTCTTCAAGCAGCAGTAACCTGTTTCCCTCATCAGGGGATGTCCCAATTTTGGCCCTAGTGTTTTTACTTGGAAACCAGATTATTGCTGATTACAACAGGAAGATAACAAGGATATTGCTTAATCAGTCACTGATTCTGAAGGCTAACGATCCATCTAATTGTACTGTGGGTTACATGTGGTCTGGCCGGTCCTTTGCTTGGCACTCAGGCCTCGGAGCACAGTTAGTACGGGTGGAGTTGTCTGGTCAGCAGTTTGGCAGAGCACAATGGTGGTGAAACAGGGCTAGCCAGAGTACTGCGGGAACTGCAGGGTGTCCGACTCTACCAAGCCATTGCTAGTCCCTGTCAGTGCATTGCTAGCCACTATGGAGCCTTTCCCCCCACTAGGTCCTGGGATCAATTCCAGGCAGGGCTGGCAGTGACCCAGCTGTGGAGTGGGCCCTGGAGAATTAGCGGGGCAGGCAGCCCTCCCGTTCAGCCCCGCAGCGACGTCACTACACCTCAGCCTGGGCAGTCCGCGAGGGAGGCCTGCCCCGCCGCTGCCCAGGCTGCAGCTGTTCTGTGCGCGAGCAGAGCAGCTTCTGGGGCTGGCAGGGGGCCATCGCTCTCCGTACTCACGTTCGAAAGGAGCCCCCCGGGAAAGCCAGCCAGAGCCATGGCTTCCCCCCCGTCAGGGTGACCAGACTCCCGCGAGGCACCTCCACAGCAGCCATATAATGCCCACCCCCAGCTCTCTGCCCGTTTCAGTCAGTCTCGGTCGTTTCCGAGCTGCTGCTCCTCCCCAAAGACAGGGACTGCTACGACCTGCTCTACTGTATACAAACTAGCAGCACCCTCCCCGCTCCCATTAAGTTGCTAAGGCAGCCCCGTAGGGGGACAAAGCTGTGGTGGGACAGGCGGCCCCCAGTCAATCTCTGGGCAGCCTTTATGAATGATCCCATAGAGAGGCGTTTCCAGGCACCTCCCAGTCATTCTCCCCCACCCCCGCTGTACCCTGGGAACTAGTTACAAGGCAGGGGCCACCCCCAGCAGACTGCATTAAGAAATCAATAGAGCAGCAGAGGAAAGCAGCGCGAAGCCGGGCTGGCCGTTCCCTCCCTCCTTGCTGCCAGCACAGGAGCACCCATCACTGCAGGAGGCGTTCATTCAGCTGCCAGCTGCCGAGCGTGGCCCCGGGAAGCCAGCACAGAGATTTAGAGTCCAGCAGAGAGGTGGAGTGCCGAAGTATACTCCAAAGCAGTGGGTTCCTTCCAGCCTTTTTTCGTTTGCAGACACCTACAAAATTTCGAATGGAGGTGCGAGGTGCGGCCCCCTTTGGCAATCTTACAGATAATCTGTGGAGGCCTAGGTCTCCACGGAGCACAGGTGGAAAACCACTGCTCGAAAGCGAGATGAAACCCAGCAGTTACCGAGCGTTAAGTTAAAGCCCATTCACTGTTCATGTGCGGGCAGCAACAGTAACCATGTAATCTTGCGTCCCTGTGGCAGACTGTCCCCTCCAAGGGGTCCCACTCTTCCTTCAGGGTTTGCCAGGCAGCCTCTCTGCTTCTGAGAGAGCAGACAGCCTCTGGGCTCCCGCGCCCCTGCTTCACACCGGGAGCTCTGCCCAGTGAGTCCAACTGCAGGAGGCTCCTAGTCAGAGACGTGTACGCTCTGCAGGGACCAATGTGCCCCCGCAGGGATTTCCAGTGATGCCGAGGAGCCTTGTCAGAACACAGCCGGGTTTCATACCCGGTCAGCTGTCGGACCTCCTTAGGTTAGCCCAGAGAAATAGAGGTTAAGACATAGTCCATCTGGCCAAGCCAGAGCAACCCGCAGCCACCCTGCTCTGGACGCCATTCCAGGCTCCCTCTCTGCCCCCCCGCTCAGGCCGAGGTGAGAGCGACTGGGCCTCTCCCCAAAGCCAACCATTATCCCCTTCCTGTCACCTCTCAGTCCTTACTTATCAAGTTGGCCCCTGCTCAGGTCCCCTGCCGAGGGGAGGGGAAACCTCCTCCCTCCAGCTGGGTGGGGGCGAGGTGTCAGCATTCTGGCCACTGAGGTTTTCACTGCCTTCGTGGATTTTCCATTGATAGGAGTCGACCTCGGCCCATCCTTTAATGGCCTGCTTGGTCCACCCTGCTAGCTTGGGGACACCCCCGCCACATCTCCTGTGCTGCCCCAAGAGCACTCTTCACTCTTCCGCACGCACTGGTTAGCAATGCAACGTACAAGGGGAAACTGAGGCACACATAGGCATCAAAAATAGTACCAAAAATTTGCACTTTGGCCCATGGTGCACAGCTGCAGTGCAGGGCTATGGAGACCGCAGTCTGCTGCTGCTCCTCTCAGCAGCCAGGGGTGGGGTGGGGCTAAACCCAGGTGTGTGTGTTTTCAATTATGTAAATTTTTGGAGGGTGGTGACTGTGTTTCCCTTAGAGACGGCCCCTAAGTGCAATGGCCCCACTGTCCCAGCCCTGTCTAAGTGAATCACATTGGGGATTGAAGCTCCTAGGAACACAGGACCCGTCCCTTTGACAATTACACGCCTCCCTTGCTCTGGTCGAATGCCCATCCCGTGCAGAGCACACATGCCAGCCAGCGAGGACGTTTCAGGGCAGCTGAGCTTCGGAAGCTAATGAAGACTGTTGACAAACCTGGATTGCAAGTTGGGACACTCGTCCCAGGTGATGCAACCGCAGTTGTCTAGACAGAGCTGCTAGCAGAGCAGCTCTCCTTTTGCATGGGTTAAGGCCGATGACTGACACAAAGCAGCCATGGAGCTGGACCCACAACCCCTGACAAGCGCCTGTTTGTGTCTTTCTTTCTGCCAGTCAAGGAACAGCGGACAGCAGGGGGACATGGACGGGGCTCGGAGACTCGGGCGCATGGCCAGGCTGCTCAGCATAGTCTCCATTGTCCTGGGAATCCTCATCATTGTGCTCTACTGTTCGCTCAATTTCACAGGTAACGCCTCTTTCCCCCTGGCACCTCCTCGGCTAGTCCCTAGCAGCACCCCTGAAAAACACATTGTGTCCACGTGCAAGGGGCATGTACCCGTATGAAATACCACTGGGATTACACTGGCTTGCAGTAGTGCTAAATACCAGTCTAGCCTGAATGTGGACAGTACAGGCTGAAATAGCTCAGATAGCCATCCCACAATGCACTGGTGGCCCTGTGAAATCCCCCAGAATCCACTGGGAGCTGTGCTGGGAACTGGAGAAATGCATTGTGACAAACAGCTTAGAACCTAGTTTCTCCACCTGGGGGCTGCCCCAGGTTTCAGTGGTTGTGAACACCTTCCCTTGTGCCTGCAAGAGAGGGGGATCCCACCATGTTAGGGGGCTGTAACATGAGGGCATGGTCTGGGAAAGACAGACCAATGGTGTAGAAGAATGGAAGCATGTACGTGAGGCAGGAGTGCAGCGATTCAGACATGAATCTGCAGTCTCGGGGCTCCAGCCCAAAGTGTTTGGAGACGCTTCCAAAGATAAACCAACCCATAAAGTCAGCACCATTTACACCACTGCTGTGCTAGCCCCCAGGTGCGCTGACCTCACAACACTCCAACTCCCCCCAGGACTGAGCTGGCCTCAGTGGAACCACCCAAGAGCGGGAGGGGACGTAATTTAAATTTGCAGAGGCTGCACTAAGACTGTTTATTTCACAGTTTTTCAGAAGACCAATTAGCATGAAAATACCTTGAAGAAGAGGAAGACGTCTTTCCTTCCCAGGGTTTTAATTTTACCCTTGCAGCAACGTTACAATTTAGAAGGGCGGCCTTAGGAAACATCTCTTCTGGAGCGTCGTCCAAGGGAGTGCATGCATTTATTTCACAGCCTCTTGGAAAATGATTTCATACCAACCAAAACAACTGGAGAACACAGCGGCTTGACAAGGACTGGGAATGGGGTTCGAATCCCAAGCAAAGGTGGAACAGAGGGAGATCCGCTACCGCACTCCTGATCGGTAACGAAGATGGTGGGTGGGAGGGAGAACATGACAAACAGGGGACAAGGGGAGAACTTCATGATGAGGTTTATTAAAGAACCCGAAATTTAATTTTTTTTTAAAAAAGGAGAGAACGGGACGTTTTGAGGAAACTTCTTCACAAATTTGGGACAAATCCAGTTTTTTGTATCGACGAATTCTCCGTCTCTACGAAAAAGCTCCAACTGCCGTCGGGAAATGAAATCGATTCAATGAGAGGAAAAAGGAGAGTGCCACTACAGGGGGACATCGCATGCACCTTTCTGCAGCTCCGGCCAAAACCACAGCGAAAGGTGGCGGATCTGGGGGTTGGGGGGGATTTTGTATTTTTGATGAAAAAAAAAAAGCTGACGACCATTTGCATGCCTCTGGGAACGTCCTGCTCCGTGTCCGTTTGTACAAAGCTCTTCCATCATTCAAAAGCATCCCAGAGCTGGGAGAGCAGGGATTCTGCTGCATGAAGAATGCCAGCTTAGCAGGACAGTCCCCCTCATCCCAACCCGACGCTGGGGCTTTTATGGTAGGAAAAATGTCTTCTCTTTGGAACAATCCATTTCTACCTCCCTGCAGCGAGGTAACGTTTGTGCAGGTGGGAATCTGAGGTAGCAGCGGTGCCCAGGAAGGGAGAGCAGATTCTATCCACTTGAGCATTTATACCATGTCCATCATGGCTGGAGCTGAAGGCCCAATCCAGAGCCCATCAGTCTCTACAAAGACACCTACTGGCCTGCAGGGGAAATTTCAAAGGCCCCAAGGGGAGTCTCTCATTGCACCCTCGCTTCCCTTTGACAATCCCCCCAAATGCCTGGTTTAGCCCCGCTTCAGCTGTAACCACCCACGCATCTGGGCTCAGCTCCACGAAAGGTCAGTTTTTAAGTGTGTTATATACAAATAACAGACCTGTGCTCTGCAGGGTTCAAAATCTTTGCCCATGGCCTTTCCATCACCTTCCACAACATGTGTTTCACTGCTTGGTGTTTCCCAGCAGCTCAGGGCCTGCGATTTTCCTCACGGTCTCTTCCCTGGCCTCATGCCACACTTCATCGCCTCTTACTCTGCCCGGGCTGGGTTTGGTTGCTTGTAGTGTACTACGTTCTGCTGCTCGCCTTGTGTGACATTTCGTCGCGTGAGGTTTTATCCAGGTTTTGTTGATGGCTTTGGGCCAACTGACCCCCGATCTCCTATTGGTGCTGTTTGCAAACTCACCTATGAGGGTTATACAAGAGCTGCTGCTGGGCAAACTTTGACCAATCCATCATGCACATCTCACCTAGCCACACCCCCGGCTGCTCTGCGAACGCTGGCATTCCCAAACCTTGGCAGAGTAACACTTTTCCCCCCCTCACACCCCTAATAGCAATTTTGAGTCTCTTGGGAAGCTCTGAATCAAACCCGCTGGCACTTAGCTGAGAGAATTCCCTTGCCACCCATTTCGGTGCTCCTCATTAATATGTTTTCTTTTGCTAGGCTGGCTCAGAACCTCGGTGACAATAACACAATTCCCTGGGTACACTAGGAACATGCTTCGCTGGCTAGAAGCAATTCTTAGGATGCAGAACCATTTGACTTCTTGCTACACTACCCTGCTTTCCCCTGCTATGTTTCCCCCCCATGTCCAGGCTTCAGCTACTGCCTCCAGCGCTCTATTAGAAACTACCAGCGTCTAGAACACAGCCCAACTCTTCTGCAACATCCCTCTTGTTATTTGACTTTGAGCGTTCGGCGCTTAGGGAGAGCTCTGCGAGTTTAAGCAAGGAGGGAGCTGAGGGACAGTAGCTTAACTGCACTCAAGTGTGTTTTGATTTCCCTTTTCACATTTCATGCAGAATAGCTTCTCGCTGAGCAATGCCTGGTGCACGAGGTGTAAACTCACACTGGCTGAGATATCCAGCTGCCTCAGGCAGCCAAATACTTTGTCCAGCAACTCAGCAGAAACCCTTGAGGGACGGACAGACTTAACAGGACTGCACATGGTACTCATTTCCCACGCAGATCCCCATAATCAGCACGTACAGTTCACAGAACGTGCCTTTCAGGTTCATTATCTCCTTTCTGACATGCATAATGACACTGCTGCCTCGTCATGCATCTTCCTGTCCTTTGCTCCCTGGCCCAACCCACTTGCAACTGACAAATTGCTTTTTGGGAGTGCTTAGAAATCACAACAACAAGCCTTCTGGAATGGGAAGAAGTGACACTGAAGGAAAACTGCAGTAATGAGTTACAATCCCTTGCAACCAAATATTTATTAAATAAGAATTTAAATGCTACTTTGTAAGTATATAGCACCTCTCCTCGAGGAGCATGACGCACTTTACCAAAATTAACTAACTAACCCTCGACCCCCATGTGAGGTAGGTTCCGTATATTGTACAGATGGCAAAATTTGGGTATAGGAAAGTTATATGACTTGCCCACGGAGACAGACTGTAACAGAGCTAAGAAGAGAAACTAGTTATCTTGTCTCCCAGTCCCCGGAAGACCACCCTCCCTCCCAATGTAAGTACATACAACAATGTATATTTTCTTGGTATGGATTTTACATACACTGCACTTTCAAAAGGGAAGGTAGAAATACCTGTCATTACTTTCTTAACCATGAATGGTCCCCCATGGGCAGCTGTCATTTTAATGATCCTCTACAGAAGACATTCCAGTCTGACAAAGTGGACTGGGACAGAGAAAGCAGAATTCATTTGAATGCATGAGAAGGCAAGAGCTGCCTTAGAAAGAAAATTGCAGTGATAATTTGTTGCATGCATCCAAATGGGATTTGCTTTCTATCTTACCCTACATCATCAGACTGTCAGGACGACAGCTTCCTGTCTCACTGTTAAATATAATAAAAAAGAAAAATGAAGACACTTACATTCCTTCAGTGATTTACTCTTCTTTCTAATTAGACACAGTGATTAGATTCTTTTACACTGCTCTACACTTTAAAAGCCATCTCCTTCATTCGCGTCTTGTGCTTAGATCCAGTCAAAAGTCTCCAGAGAGCTTTGCTCTATTCAATCACAATCATACCATGTAACCACAATCCATGAAAGCACGGCAGTCAGGGAAGAGGACCAATACACTAATGCACCAAGCTGCGGTTAAGTGGCTTCTTTTCCTCAATATTTCCATTCACATATACTTTGTTGTACCACCTTAAATGCCTCCTCTCCCTCCTTGGGATTTACAGATTTCAAATACCGTTACTCAGTTATGCCCCATCCTTAGTCACCACTTAGCTAGACTCTGTGTGTGTATATCAATATATTTTCTCAGAAATTGCCCTTTAATCATTCCTGAATTCTTTCCAGTTTCAGGATTTATCTGTTGCTGCTGAGTAATGATGGTTGAACCTAAAACTGTTCCGAGTTTCCATTTGGATAAGGGCTGGGAGCGTCAGGAGAGCAGTTCTCTGGGGAAACGTCCTGTCCTTCCTGCTAACAGTGTGGCCAGGAGAATACCCCGTGCATGATGCAGAGGTTTGATTGGGGTTCAGTGTAAGTTTGTACTTAACGAGAAGCACTTGGCTCACCCTGTACCAGAGTCCCTGGAGCTGCATGCACTAGCACAGAAGCAGGCTCCCTAGTGAGGGATTCTCTCCTCCCTGCTCTGCACCATGATGCCTCTGCATTTGCAGCCCAGAATTGTATGGACTTTTCTGCCACTCTCATGGCAAGCTATCCATCCATTTCGCTGTTTGCTGTCACTCATGGGTCATTTAGCATTTCCGTTTTCCTCCTTCCATCCTCCCATTGGATCTCTGTCTTGGAGCAGTTCCCCCTTCCCCTGACATATTAGCTTGCATTTGTTCAGGAAGAATCTCCTTTTTAACCCCTATTTCTCACTCTTTTCCTGCCCTGTCATGTCACAATAGTGCGTGATGGCGTCATGCCCAAGTCATGACACCGAATGCCGTAGCGAAGACACTGCTAAGTATACTTCCTCTTTCCCTTAATATCCGCATCACCAAGTGTGGCCGCAGGGAATTACAAGGACCTACATATTTTGAGGATTTAACAAAACAACAATGGGGAAAAAAACAAAAGATTTTCACGTGTGCGGAGATATATTGCTGCTGATTTAGGAATTATCTAGTTCGATACAGCGTTCTCGTACAATCCACCTTGTTTTCTGCAGCCAACCACCACTGACTCACTAGTTCCACTGAGTTCACATAACAGAGGAAGATGATCACAAACCAGGTAGATTTGCCCCCTACATACCCACCCTTATGACTCTGTTCTTCGTTAACTTGCTGCTGCTGCAGCCTACGCGCACACAGCTGGCAAAGTCACAGGTATACGGGCTATGAAATCCTCAGGGTTTGGTCCATTTTGCCCCGCAGTACAGTCTAATTTCGCACTCAAAATTCAAACCCAGTCTACATTGAGAGAAGCTCCCTGCTCCAGACGTCGTTGCTTGAATCCAGGTGAAACCCAGGGGGTAGAGGCAGAAGAGACGAATGGTTTCACCTGCTGTTGGGATGCTGGTCCTAGGGATGCTAAGAGGAAGGTACTAGTTCGCTGTGAGGTCCAGTGCCATTGAGCAGAGAAGCTCTTTTGGTTGATGTCAGTGTGCTGTCAGGCCCCCTCATGTACAAGGCAGCTTAGTTCCAGTTACTTGTTCACTGTCAGTTTCATGGACAGATGTTGCAGGAGAGGCTAGATGGATTGTAGCACAAACAGAGGGAAAAAGAGACAAAATACCCTATGTGAAATTTGGTCCTGTGAAAATGGAAGAGCCCCAGTGACCGGGTTAGCTAGTCCAGCCCTAGTCCTGGAGTGTCAGACGCCTGGCAAGGAGAGAGCTGGATTCCACATTGGCCGGGATCTGAATTCAGGACTTTATACTCCCAGATCCACAGCAGGCACCTCACTGAGGGCACTGGGAAGTTTGCATAAAGATCACAGCCTTCATGTGATGAATTATTCACATTCCCCTTAGTGTCTCATTCACTGTCACTCGGGGGGGGGGGAAATCTGCCCCCCTTTAGGCCACTAGTCTTTCTGCTCTGTGCTTTAATTTCTTCCCATCTATCCTCTCTCTGCTTCATTCCCCTCTCCCTGCCTGTGCAAGTCTGCTCCGGTCTTCTCTCTGCAGTTCCATGCCTGCAGCAATTCCCAAGTCCCATGACCTTCACTCCCACTTTCCTGTTCCAGCCGCTATCCTGCCCAGCAACGGAACGCATCATGTTGACAATGAAGTGTCATTGCTGAACTTTACAGCTGATGCTCCAATGAGATTAACAGGGCACAGAGGAGTTCACGCCTCGGAGTCATTGGTTTCAGGCTGTCTGCAGACTCAGGCAGATACTGCATCAGGTATCCTTCCAAATGTGAACCGAGTTTCTCTGTGCAGCCAGAAGGGCTAGAAACTTGCTTGTTTCCGAAAATTAAATCTTAGATTCTGCATAATGTGAGTATGTGAGGCCGCCTGCATAAATACACAGGTGGGCACAATTTGGGCCACATATTTGGCATCTTTGCCTTAGTCTATGTAAGTTGGTCCTTACAGCATTATGGAACCAGTCACGGCTCAATAGTTATAGCTGAAATCCACAACCCTGCTTTAAGCCCATTTTTGACAAATATACTTGTTTGTTAAAAACACAACCAAGTTTAGCCTGAAAATTCACATGCTTGGCTTCAAGCCAAGGCAGAAAAACCTTTTCAAAAAGTTGTAGCAAGCTTTTATTTATTTTTTATTTATTTTTAATTAGCCGGTAATGAAAATCAAGTATCTATATACATAATCATGACAAGGACCTTGAGAAACGGAAAACACGGTTCACCACACCAATCTGATATCATTTCTGAGCAGGGACCCTCTGTTTCAGGCCTTTTTACATGAAGTCAAAAAACTGAGATCCTTTACAATGAAGCCCAGGGTGTCTTCCCCATTGTCACACTCCCGGGTTCATCCTGTTCTGAAGCCAAACTGTCTGGATCATGCTCTGTACGGGTTTACAGACTGATCCTTAAATAGCCTTGATGGATCGGAATTCCAGCTTGGAGCTCCTTTTTGGTGAGGTTTCCTTTTCTGTCGGATGCCGTGATGTATCTTATATAGTTTCCTTTGTATTTCTTGGCATGAGAACAAACAATAAAATGTAACATGCATGGTCAAACGCGAGCGTGCTTGTTCTGTCTAAATGAGAAAAGAGGAAGTGGGTACCAACTTGAAAAGAAAGCTGCTAACCTGGACTTTAGTCCTTGTACCTGGTGATAAAGACATCGCAGGGAGAAGGGAGGAAAACGGAGAGGTAGAGCAGATGGAGAATAGAAAGTCAGAAGGGTCCATCCAGGCTAGTATTCTGCCTGTAGAAGTAGACAACACCCAATGTTTCCGTGGAAGGCCCGACAGATCTAGCCAGTTGTGTAATGCTGTACTTCTGTTTGAGAGCTGAAGGTGCAGGCAGAGAGAATCTTTCCTGACTGCAGCTCAGAAAGCCACACTAGCGAGTGGTTAAACAGGGAATGGGGAATCAGGAAGCCAAGGGTCTAATTCCTAACTGCTATGTGGACATGCGGCTGTGTGACCTTGGGCATGTCTCTCCCAGTCTGACCTTGGGCAAGTCTCTCCCAGTCTGACCTTCAGCTTGTCCTGTAAAATCAGAAGAACGTGCTCACTTCCCAAGTGCATAGGGAGGATACAGTATTCATTGCCCTATGCCCCATAGCAGAACGTTAACAGGAGAGAAAGACATGGGAAGGCAGCATGCAAGGAGGGTCGGGGGCGGGTTAAGTAGCTTTTACTCAGTAACACAAATCTCTCCCCTTGGGAGTGGGGATCAAGAAACTTGCCCTGGAGATACATTTGGAAGGCAGGGAGGGAACGGAGACATCACATAGACTAACCCACAGCGAGCGGCTTTCCTCAGCACAGAGACAGGAGGAGGAGAAAGCAGCTTTGGGAGGCAGGCGCTGGTCCTAAACCCCTGCAATTGCATTAGCCCAGCATGCAGCGGGTTTCCTGTCACATCTCTGGGCTCGGAGTGCGAGCAGAGACTGCACTGGGCTAAATATCTGGGAGATCAGCTTAATAAAAGCAAAAACGAAACCGTGCAGCAGAGGTAACTGGAAAGGAGCTGCTAGGCCACCTCGCCCACACCTCCCTAGAAGTGAGACCATCTGTTCCTGAACATGCTGGGAGAAGAGACTGAACAGAAGCAGGTGGGTGGTGGACTCCTGTAATAGATAGTAACTACTTCACATTTACACAACGTTTCCCAGGGGGTGGTAAGAACCTGATTCCCACTTTAGAGATGGGGAAACTGACCTGCTGTGGCAGTGCAGGAGAAGAATTCATTGTTCCTGATTCCTAGCCCTATCCCCCCAGGATCGTCCTCCTTCCCAGTAACCAGGGTCCTTTTCCTTTTTAACCTCTTCTGCATAGCGAAAGCGTTGCTACTTTATTGCTACTTTCCCCTGTGCCCGGCCTGACCTCACACCAGGGACACAGCTGCCAATTTCTCACTCTCCTGTTCTCCATCACATTTAGACAGGAACAGATTAACACGACTTGAATATTCAATGCCAAAATGACAGCTTAAAGAATCATACAAACAGGAGGCAGAACATCCTTTGCATTACTTGGCTGAAGGAAGAGCAAAGAAGCCCAAAGCAACACCGAGGTCAGGTTTGACAGCTCCGAAGAGGAGAGGAGGCCAAACGATGAGGTCACCTGGGAGATGGACTTGGTGACGGGGCCTACCCTGGTTGAGCCAGTCTGGTGACGCTGCTTTTCCTGTTAGCAGAAAGTTGGCCGTCAGCGGGAACGGGGCTCTGAACCATAGTGGGGTTTGTTGCACTGCAGCTCAATATTGCAACGCATGAACTAAGGAGAAGACAAAATGTTTAAAGCCTGAACTAATTCTAAGCTCTGCTCTTGCTGCTCCAGCGCGCGCGCGCGCACACACACACACACACTACAGCTTCTGGGGCTGACTTTCACGGGTGACTAGTGATTTTGGGTGCCCAACTGAAGAAGCTGTAAAGGGCTCTGAGCACTCATCCACTGAAAATCAGGTCCCTTTAAGGTTTCTCAGGCTGGGCAGCCATTACCACCTAGTCACTCTCGAAAATGTTGGTTCCCAGCAGGGACTTCTCAAGCCGTCAGATTAGCCTGCCGCTGAATGGTTCGGCTCGGCCTGTGCACTGAGGCCTCAGTGGAGTTTACTCCTGTCTGATGCCACAGCTGTTTAAGGTTACTGGCCTATATTAGAGCAACGTTATCAACAACCTGCCTCTAAAGTCAGTCTCTCTCTTGCACCCAAATTCCTTCACGTCAGCTAAATACGAATGCCTGCCTGTGGCCGAGTCTATGGTGCCTTCCTTGAGCAAATGGAAATGCATTGCCGAGCCCAGCTGGGGAGAGGATCTTGCCAAGACAGAGATGAACTAAGGTTTCTGCCCAGCAGAGCCCTCACCCTGTGGCTGCCTAGCACTTTATCTCAGGAAGGATTTGACTGAAGAGAGCATCTGGCCAGCCTCTCACCTCTCCCAGCTTCCTGGAGAAGGTCCCACTCCTCCCACAACAGTGTAATTAAATGCCAGTGCTTGGGGAGGAGGTGCCACTGCCAACAGAAAGCACTAGAAAGGGGCTGCACGGTTAGAGCACTCCCCCCCCCTTATGCATTCCTGGAGGTGACTCCCCCTTCCCAACATCAAGGTGAGTGTGTCTTGCCTCTGGCTGCCTTGATGCAACGTATCCACTTCAGATCCTCATCGGAGTAACAGCACTGAAGGAACGGAAAACCACCACTTCAACTTCATTCTGTGCAACATCAGCATTGACATCGGGAAAACTCTTCCAGCTGATGGGGAGTCAGCAACGGGCGTACAGAATGACATGACATGACCTGGAGCACAGATTGGCAGGTGGAACGCCCCGTGAAGACACAATGACTACAGGACAAGCAGCTGTGACAACTCCCACACCCAAACAGCCAGGTGTTTCGCTTTCCCTGAAGTACTGGCACCAGCTCACCGCTGGAGCCGCAATCTCAGGCTAGTTGGACCAGGGCTCCACCACTTCGGGCAGCTCACCAAACAAAGGAATCTGCAGTATGCAATATTTTACGCCAAGTCTGCAAGCACTGCAATGAAACTGAGAATCAGCAACTTATCCTTCCAAGTACTGGCCACGTTGGTTTCGTTTGGGATGCTGTTCAATCTGTGCTGATTGGATTTTAGGAGAGAGAGATGGAGAGTGAGTGTACAGGACTCCTCTTTGCTCTGATGCCCCCGTCCAAATCCCTCGATGCCTTGGGTTGTGCAGTTACTTTAATAGCAATGTTACATTAAAGAGTTCTTCCCTTGTTAGGGAGGTGAACTGTAATTTCTTCTCTTGGAAAACAAAATAGGATGCTCAAAGCAGCAGAAGCAATTATATTAAATCATCGTGAACTCTCATGGAAAGTGCAACTCTGCTATCCGTGTGCTGGGAATCTCCTCCTTCTATAGAGTAGCTATGTTGACAAGTAACCTCATTAGAGGGAATATCCAGAGGCCCAAGTTAAAATTACATATGGCACCAAGTCTGTGCTAATGCCTTCTATCGAGTTTAAAATGGAAGATTATATACATTAAAGATGGAAAAGATACATTGACCTTAATCCAATCCATCCCCAGGACTGCTCCCTACAGTACATTTCCCTTGTCAAGCCAAGATACCAATGGTATAGACTTCTGCCTATTCCCTTGAGAGACTGTTTTAAGAAACCTCATTTAGCAAACCTTTCTATTGGACCGGATTAAAATGTCAATTATTTCTTGTGGGAAATTTTAGAAAAACATACATTTGTTTTTTTAAGTATCATGCAAAAAATAAAATTTTTAAATGGAAAACCAAAACCAAAAAACGTTCAGTTTTTGAGAATCATTTTTGGTAAAAATGTTCAAAACCCCCCAAATTTTATTTCCTTTACTAAAAAAACAAACTTCCCCCACTGCACCTCCAAAGAAAATTTTCCTTTCCATTTTTTCATTCAAAAAATGGAAAACTTTGACCAACATGTAAGTTTTCTGTGAAAGCTTTTCTTTTGGTCAAAATCCATTTTTCATCCAAAGTGCCTTCAATGGCTCTGGGTTTTTATATTAATACATTGATCTAACGGATGAAGATTTCAGGCAATCCCAGCGAGCAGCGGCCTGTTTAATTAAAAACCTATAGAAAATGTATGTGTTCCACACCGAGCGCAGAGAACATCTCTTCAAATTCACCAAGTTGGTATGATTAGAACTGGCTGGTCCTACTGTTCACATGAGCTCACCTCTATAGGATGGCACGCTCCTGCTTGTGTTTTCACAAAGACTACCCCAAAAATGCAGAGGCTCCAGGTGTGACTAGAAAGGAGCATGCTACCGCCCCAAACTCAAGAACCATAGGACTTCCCGTATCGACACACGGCACTTCTCAGGAAGGCCTGTTGCCCCAAGCAAAATATTTCTTTACGCGCTATCCAACCCACTGAACAAACCTCATTAAAATGCATAATGTTGGTTGCCATGTGGGAGAGGCAGGTTGATTCTTAGCCTGTTACCTTGCCTGCCGGGTCGGTGGGTACAGCACAGGCAGTACCAGTCCCTGGGTAGGCAAGGGGTGAAGGCAGCATATCACTCAATGAGCGCTCAGCTGATGAGGCTCCCCAGGGCATCCTTCCGAATGTTCCTCGTGCAGTCTGAGAAAATGGGGATCCTCAGGGGTACAAGGACCTAGAGGAACATCCTGGGAAAAAAAAAAAAAAATCAGTCGCCTTACTTTGGACTGCAGCAGCAGCGCCAAGAGGAGACTCTACTGCTCTGGTCTCCTAGTGCTGTTCCCTATCCCGGGGACTATTCCTCTTCCCTGTCACCAGGGGCTGATTTGGAACATGTGCTGCATAATGAAAGCGTATTGCTCCTGTATTGCTCCATTCTCCTCGTTTCCACCTGCAGTTCTTTGGTGAGGAGTGGTACTCTCCTGAGGCTCCTAAGACGGGGGCTCTTCTGAGTTCCGAATCCCAAGGGGTCACCCCTACCTGCCTTGGTGCGGGGCTCGTTCCGATGTTGACATCCCCACAGAGACCACGGGACATTTACACAAAGGGCCTTTGGGGGCTGCCACCAGCAGCAATGCATCGTAAAACTCCAGGTGTCTCAGGCCAATCTTTAACCTACCTTCGATCCTCTCCCTATGTCACTCGCATGGACTTCACTCCCACCAAACTCAGCATTCGAGGAGGAGCAGGAGACAGGTAATTAATGCTTCTACAATCAGGGGAGAAGGATGTCACAATGGAGAAGACTCAAGGAGCATGTAGCGTGAGAATCCCCCTGCCCAGAGCGTTAGCTGGCAGCATCAGCGAAACGTCACAGACAGTTGGGCAGAGGTAGAACATTAGGTTGGCAAAGACTGAAGCCGCCAGCCCCTGCCCAGATGCTGCACTAAAGGGATGGGAGTGCCAAGTGCTTTAGCCTCTTGTATTATTAATATGCCAACCTGATGTGCCCATGAATAATAGATCCATGAGGAAATGGCAAGGGGGTTACGTCTAATTTCCATGGCGGAGATGGCTTGAACCAAACATTTCGTTCACTTCTTAACATTTGTCTTTGCTTAATGAATTTGCCTCAATTCCAGTTCACAGGGGCAGGAGGGGCAAGGAGAGGAGAAACTTAAGTCAACTCTGCCATGTACCAGGCTCTGGGAACTCAGAGTAAATTTGGAGGCTGAACACAAGACACTCAAGCCTTTTCTATAGTACAGAATTGCACCGATGGGAGTGACCCAGATGCCAAGCGTCAGCAGAGCCTGTGGAGCGTGGCACATACCCCACAATGCCCAGCACAGCTCCCTGGAGCAGGCGCATCATGTCTCTGGTATGCAATGTCTGTTAGTCGCTTCTGTTCACTTCTTTGGTTTGTTTTAATGATGGCTTCAAACGGTTCTGTCCTGTACAAGGAGCTGTGCATGCAGCACAATGGGCAGGCTCTGTGCCCTGCTACACCCCCATTCGGCAGATGCCATGGCACCCCCATTCTAAGTGCCGCCTCTGGCACTCTCAGGCCTGCCAGCAGCCAGTGAGTGAGCGAGTCACGGAACCAGCGTTCTGAGCCGTGGAAGCTGTCACTGAAGTGTGGGCACGGACAAATTGTGGGATTGCAGTGGGAGGATGAATTGCAGTGAAAGGATGCTGTTGAGGAACTGTCCTGAAGCCAGGCCATGCTGTTCCTAAGCCTGTTACACCCCATTCCACACACACGCAGAGGCATGTTGCTTAGCCAGCAGAACACTGGGCCACCTCTCGCTCTGGGCTGGTAACAAGTGCCAGGCTGACAGCCCTGCAGCACCAAACGCTCTCTGTACATAGAACGGAGGTAGCAAGAAGAGGAGCTTCCCCCACGCTGCTCCAAAATGATCTGCACACTGCACTGCAGGGACCACGTGGCAAGAGCGGGAGGTGGGGGGTGGGAGGGAGTTTCCAGGCGAAGGACCAGTTCAAACGCTTGCATTAAATGCAGAGGTTGCTAGCAAGGGGGCCAGCCTGGGATCTGTGTGGAGGATCCATATCTGTTAGCATTTGGACCAAGCCCACCAGCTCATTTCGCAGAATGGAGGTGAACAGAATCTGAAAAGGTGACCTGCTATCCCATTCCCAGTGCCCAAGCTGGCCTGCCCCTTTGAAGACGACCTGACAATGTGTATTTTCTCCCTCTCTGCATCACCAGTCACCAAGTGCAGTTGCTACGTTCGCCTGAAGGTTTCTAGTTTGAAGCTGTCGCTGTCCCCCAGGAGTACAAGAGAGCTGTGCAATGGCTCAGAAATCCTCACAGCATGGCCACTGTGCTGAAAGCACGGCTGACCTTTCTCGGTGCAGCCTAAGCACTTCCATTGAATCTCACACAAGTTTGCTACTGAATAGAACACTTGCCACATAACCTTCAGTAAAGGGATGAGTGGTTACAGTTTATGTGACTGAAAGAGCTAGCTTGTAAAGATCAGACTGACAGTTCACCCAGCTCGGGACCTTGTCTTTGATGCCTGTCCCTGCTGTATGCTTCAGAGGAAGGCAAAAATCCCCATAATACACTTTTCAAACTGCCGAGTACTCAAAAGGGAGGATTTCTCCCTGATCTCAGCTGTGCTTAGCTATGCTCTGAAATGTGAAGATTTATGACCTGTGGCATTTTTAGCATAGCTAGTGCAAAGACAGATGCTATTCTCGGTGATATAAATGCTTAATACTTTTGAAACGTGTTGAGATGTTTAATTCAATAAGATCTAGCTGGAGGGTCTTTAGGAGGACGTGCCTGTGGCAGTACAGTACTCTCAGCGTCTCTCTCACCACCACCTGAGAATGGAGGGAGATGCTTCACACTCCGCAGTGCTTTGGTCTTAGGCCCCATGTCATAAACTCCTATCATTATATACCAGTCCACGCCAAGCAGCATCAATGCGAATGGATTATTACTTCATCAGGGCAGAGGGACCAGGCAGGGGAATTCACCCACTCCATTGCAGGCCTAGAACCATTCACTGAAGTAACTAGAAAACCATAATAAAAATAAAGGCGCAAGGCTAGGTAATAAGTTTAAGATATACTGCAGTATATGAGGGTTTTAACTCAAACGGGTTTGTTTCGTTTTTTAAACTGCAAAAAGTACCATGTACAACCAGCAACAGGTGCAACTTCCCACGCAAGATTTAACCAATGGAGGATTCCTTTTCCTGGCCCCATTTCCCAACAAGAAATTATCCGAGCCGTATTAAAGATGTAAAGTTTTGATATGAGGCAAAGGAAAATGGGAAAAGGCTAGTAAGAGGAGAGGGAAGGTGGCCCACAGTTCTGAGGGAACGAAGATGAGTGGATGGCAGTGGTATAAATGTTACCAGTTGGAGAGACGAGCCATCACCCGGCCCCACAGGATTAGGAGCAGAGGAGGTTGGCCAGGTTACACTGAGACTTGTGCCCTATAGTGAACAGAATGAACCAGTGGTGAATTAATCATGTCCCTCACTGGCCTATTTCCATAGTCATCGTAGGAAATAGCTAAACTTTGTCAAATGCTCCAGGCACAAAATCACCTGGTTACTCAGTCCAGCCCCTCGTTCCTTTATGAAACGCTTTCATCACTTGGAAACGAGACGTTATCAAACCATCTGAGGGTGATTTGGAATCCACCTTTACCACAGCTACACAAAGAGTTGCAATACTTTTAAACAATATCTTGAACTGACCTCTTAATTACCCGTGGGAGTTGATGGGATAAATGTGTGCGTCTGTACACACACGTATAGGAGATAAAAGAAGATCTCAAGCGGTTTGGCTAATAATCCAAACATTTTGCAGGCAGGGGAGGGTGTTAAGGTTTCCTGCTAACTGCTACTAACATTCCTTCCTAGGCCACGGCTGTCTGGCTAATGCCAAAAGCTTGAGAGCAATGACCATATTGGCTTTTCAGTTACTTCAACACCAAGAGACAAAGCGGATAGTAATATGCAGCACTCAAGGGCCCAGCTGCACACATGGGGATGGTTTGGGACTCAGACCAACGCACAGAACAACGCACTGGATAACTACAGCTGGCTCATCAACCAGAAACTAACCTGAGACCCAGCCCAGCCAGTCATCTGAAGTTGCTGTCCTAAGTGCCATGTCGAACCAAAACCTCTCTTTTACCCAGTAGCTGCTATGAGTTTTGCAGTGCTCCTCATCTCATGCACTCAGCCACCTGCTCCCGATCCTTCACGCAGGCCTCACAATAACTCCCAAGCACTGTTCTAAATTAAATACACCTGCCCCACGTGCTGACGTTTCAAACGCTGCTCCACATAAGTGTAACCCAGGTTATCTGTGCCTGATTGAGACGAGAAGCTCTTGGGAGCTGGGATCAGGTTGTTTGCAGTGCCACACACACTAGCTGTTCTTCAGATAATAAAGGAGTGCACTGGCTGTCTGAATAAGATAGCTCACAAATGGCAACATCCATCAATGTGCAGGAGGGGGGTCTCTATAGACAGTGCCTTGGATGCAGCGCAGTGCCTGGCTCTTAGAGTGGGCACCCCCAAAACGGGGTCCAGCTCTTGTCACCCGGATGGTAGTGTCAAAGCGACCTTGCCTTGCCAAGAGTAGCCTTGGCTCCCATCTTGCAAGAGGAAGTTAACTCCTTTCATGCCGAACCGTCTGTCAGCAAATGGAAAGGATGGCTAAGGGGGGAGACGCCTATCAGCCTCCCTGGCAAAGCTAGACACCTCACACCGCTGCCAGAGGCACTGGCACCCAGCTACCTGGCATACAGCCGTGGACCAGAGGGGTAGGCATATGGGCTGAGACCTAGAAACCCACTCTTTGCTCCTCCCTTTCCCCAGATACTCTGCAGTGCAAAGCTTTGATTGGAATGCCCCTGGCTGGCTGCTGCCGCCTTCCATGCCAGCTCTGCTGCAAATCACAGCAACAAAGAATGTGCCTGGGAAGCACCAGCTTGGGAGACAGCATGAAAGGGTTAACAGGAGACCGAGTGGGGGAGCTGGGTGCCTGAACAGCTTTGGATTTAAACATACACCCGTTGGTTCGCTCTCTCCAGAGAGAAGTGTGTGCACAGGCTCACATGGGCACTTTGCACAATACATCACTCAGCCCCCCAGGACAAGGGGGGTTGAAAAACTGCTGCTAGTAACCCAGAGGGGACTTTCCCTCCCTAGAGAGGTTTAATGATTCCTTTACAATTGCTGTGGTTCATGGAAACCACTGGAAGGGCTCCCAGTGAGATTGGCCAGGGGTCCTCTCGCTCCAGGGAGGAGGAGCAGGTGAAGGTCTGTTTTCAAATGGGTAGCATCCCCAGGGTAGCATTACTCCTTGATGTTAGCAGGGCATGGTCCTGAAGGCCTGAGGCCCAAGTCACTCCCCCTCCCCCAAACGTTTCAATTCAGTGCAGGGGACAGACGCTCGACCCAGGCGGAGCTGCCTTTACAGGTGAGAGGGAAATGTTCGTCCTCAGCCATCCTCTACTCCTGGGCCTCGGGGCTAAGACTCTCGGTTGCGATGGCTGCAGTATTGTAGTCCTATTGGTCCCAGCAAGAGACACACAAGGTGGGTGAGGTCAGTTGTGACAATGACTTCTGTGACATGGGCCGTTGTCCACTAGGAAAACAAGGACGATCCAATGAGCAGCCCCAAAAGAGGCACTTTCCCCTGGGCTGGATTCAAACCAGTGCCCTAGAGGGGAAAAGCTCCCTGGATCTAGTCCCAGACATGGGGCTACAGGGTGAGTGCGTTCTACTCGGTTCTCTCTCCGCACAGTTAACGTGTTGCGTGAGATGGCACCATTATGTTGTCTGAGGGATACCATGTGTCTGGAGCACAGTGTTCATTAGATCAATCTCCAGAGGGACATAACTAGAACGAGTACGTAACAGTCACCCAATTAACAGCTCAGGTTCACCTGGGAGGTAATTACTCATCAAATTTTACACCAATTTCTACTGCACCTAGACAGAGAGGTCCGACCCACCTAAAACATACGTTTCTTACCCTTGCCAATTATGCTGTGCAGAGGACGTGTCGGGGAATGAAGGACAAGGGACCTTCCAGATCTCCTGGAGGTGGCTGTGGAGATCTGTCACCACGTGTTAAGGGACCCGAAAAGTGAATGCAAGGAGGGGAAACCCTGCTGGGCGCCAGAGTCTGTCGCTGCTCCGCTGCAGCTGCTACCTACCACGAGGAGAGACGACAGGCCAAGCGACTTGCATGTCCTCCTGACACGTGATTTTTTATATCAGTAATACCACTGCTGTGAATTCACAGCGCATCTCCGAGGAGGCGCCGCGTGGTTTAGGACATAAGGCCACCCACCCTCCCGGAGGGGTGGGTATTGTTACAATCATTCATCTGGGAGAAGGATAAAGGGAGGTAGTGGCAGAGCCAGCAGTAGAACCCAGGCATCCTGCATCACAGTCCTCTGCTCTCACCACTACACTATGCTGCCTCCCTTTATGTCAAGATGAACACGTCCCTTTCCCAAGCAGAGTCCGCGAAACACACGACCCCGAGTTACTGCCTGGTCTCCCCTGAGGTGTTTGTAGAATATGAACGTTTCCGACGTTAGCTCAGTTCCATTCCAGTGCTGGTTTCATGAGAGAGAGTAAGTGTGTGTGTGTGTACGTACATACATACAATACAGTAGATATGGTGAGGGCTTGCGTTGGCCTCCTGGCAACGTGTCTTGGAAACCTAGGAGACTGGATCCCCGGCTCTCACACAGAGCCCTGTGGTTGGGTGATACCTTCTCTGTTCTACGGCAAACTGCAAGACAATGGCTAGGCCGTTAATGCAGCGCCAGCTGAAGTCAGCTCACTCACCTGGTGCTCCCCAGCCGCGTGGCGTATCCACCTGTTTTCAGGCGGGGCTGTCCTTTCCTTACGGCTGTACGGCAGCTAGTACAATGAGTCCCTGGTCCCTCTCTGGGGCGCCCAGACGCTACCTTCAGTAATAAAAGTGTTTTTGTAGGTAGCATCAACAGTCTCTTCTTCATGAGCCAGAGAGGACGGTTTTAAGGGGGGAGGAATTGTCTGGACATGCAGAGGTGGCCGAGTCAGCACAGGCCGGAGTGGGAGTGGACGGCACCAGAGGTAGGAGAGCAAGTGCAGGGCAGGGTGCTTGGAAGTGCTGCAGTGGGGTGGACACAAAAGCAGGTGGAAAGAAAGGGCTGGGCCAGCACCTGAGGAGCAGGGAGGAGCGTTTGGGCTAGGAACACAGGGTTACAGGGAAAACAAACACTGTGGAGATTAAAGGAGATGTCCAGGCCTCTAGCCACAGTGGACTCCACACAGGTGACAGCCACAGCAGCTGTCTGAGGGCGCAGAGAACCAGCAGCTCCTGCCAGGCAGTGGGAGAGCAGGAGGTGCACTGTACCCACGGCACTGCACCGGAGCTGGGGAAGGTGACAGGAAGTGAAAGGCAGAGAACGAGTTCAGCTGCTTGCTCGGCTGCCATCCCCTCCCCCATCCTCCCGGGATCAGCGTGCTGTGGGTATTCCTTCCGCCCTGCCTGGGCAATGGCTTCTTTGCCTGTACACACTGATCTGGACGACAGCTCTCACTGCCCTGCCAAGCGCCCTGCGACACCACGGGGCATCTAGCAGGAAATCAGGAATTCCAAGCACCTGAAGCTCAAAGCTGTCGGGCTGGTTACCAGAGTCGGTTCAGCTTTCCAAGAGGGAAGGGCAGCGCCGCGTCCGCTGAGCCAGGAGAAGGTGAACTCTGAGGCGCCACAGACGCCCCCTTGCTCGTAGAGAGCCCTAGTGCAGAGCAGCGTCCTGAGCGGTACATCCAGTTTTCAGTTGCGAGTCATCTCTCCATTGGAATGTGGTGTTGCGTGGCCGGAGGCAGCGCTCGTGGGGCTCGGGGTAGTGCACTCTGACCCAGAGGGGCTCACAGTAAGGCCAGTGATCGCCCTTAACGGTCTCCGTACCAGTGGTAAGACGGAGGAAAGAGCGCCGCCTTTCCCCTCGGCAGTAAGGATCAGTTTCCAGGCTGGAGTAAGGCCGGAGGGGGAGGGGGCAGGAGCCTGCAGGGCAGTAGCTTGGTTAACTCTTGGGTACAGCAAGCTGGAAAATGGTTTATAAAAATCTTAACAAATCAGCCCTTTGGGATCCATCGGAGAGAGCTTTGCAGATACGTACAGGCATTAACGAAGCAACTGGCCAGGATCCGCATGGGACCTCCCACCCCTCGCCAGTGCCCATGTTTTACCCAACCAGGAGACTCATTCCTAACCAAGGATGGTGGAACGCAACCCCCCGGAACCCTTTAAAGCCACTCCTACATTAGCCAGATGAATCTAGAGAGTAGCTGAGTGCAGCCTTACGGGGCATGCTCCCCTGCTGCACCAGAGAGCGAGGGGCAAACAAAGGCTCCCTACACCAGATTCCTCCTTGGCTCCGGCTCCAGCCCTACAAGCCTATTAGTTCAGAGCTAGCCCATCGGAGCAGCTCTCACCCCTCACCGAGGAGAGCGCAGGACCACCAAGCGCTTAGTGACTGGTCAGGGAGCTCACACGCAGTCGTCAGTGACTCTGCTGCAGTGGAAACACTCTCAGCCAAGAGGCGTTAAGGTGGCCAAGCAAATCCATGGTGCCGCCCCGTGCACGTGTGCTCTAGAACTGAATGGCACTTCCTTTGTACACTCGCACACGACCGTAACTCCTTGCAAGGCAGAGGAAACTCATCTCAGTTTACAAGCCGGGAAAGCACACCAGGAAGAGGGACTAGATCACGTCGGCTCCACTGTACCATACCTTACCCCTTCCACAACTGCACCCCTGGGACAGGGCTGCAGGAAGGGAAGCTGCTTTCAGAGCAGAAAAAGGGGAATGAAAATGAGATTCAATAACACCTTTCCTCTTGAATGAGCTCCTGACAAATTATCTTTCCTTAGGCAAGCTATACTCAGGGATCACATCACCCACCCGGAGGCCTGCTCCAAATACCAAGTTGCATTGGTTTCATTAATGATGTGGACACTCAAGCATGTTTCAAAATGGTTTGATCTATGCTGGCTTGTATGTGACCTAAGCTAAACAATTAAAGATGCTCAACCTAATGTCCATGCTTTGGCAAAGGAGGGGACCAATTTAATTGCATCAGAAACAGATACATTTAGATCTTCCTGACTGTGCTGTAGACGAGGCCTGAAATGCAGCTACCTCTGGAGTGGGAGCGAACAACCGCCCAACAGTTTAGGGTCAGAAGTGAAGGCGTCTCTCCCCTGCCACCATTATAAACTTACCAGGGTTATGTTAGGGAGACAAACTGTCACGGTTCAAGTTGCAATTCAGCAGGGCAGCGTGGTTAGCACCCCATCTTTTACAGAGTGTTCCCCGGAAATACACACACTGCCCTGATGCATTGCGCCATGACCTAGGGACCCACGCAGGCCACCAGTCTTGACCTTTGACTGTCTCCTTACACATCACAAGCATTAACAGTCCTTAAAATAAAGTTCACAGAATGTAATAAAATGTTCACTTGTAAAGTATTTGTTAACACCTGGCCTGAGAGAGAGACCGTGTGGCCAGCACCTTCGAAGCGGACAAGCCAAGGTTTCTTTTTACACCTGCAATGTTCCTGAACCCGCTACAGCACTCTAAGGAGCCACTCCCCTGAAAACCTGATGCCGCTGCAGCACAAGTTTCACATCAGATACTCTTCATCCGTGACAGGTTACATGCACAGGTATCACTCTCTGAAGGGCACTATCAAGTCAGTGCTGGAAATAAGTTCCCTGTGCTCTCTGCCAGTGCTTGTGCCTCCCAAACCACCAGTGGGAAGACCGGCACTGCCACTAGCTAGTGGCTAACCCAATGGGATTTGGGCCTGCATGCTCAGGCACCTCACATTATGGAGAAAGGAGGCAATAATGCCCCTTTTCTGCATTGCTCTGGAGAGGAAAAACCCTAGAACTCTGGCTCTGCGCTGAGCACCTGGCAGGTGTGTGTATACAAAGAGAGCCAGGAGGGAGTTAAGAAAAGAACAGTAAATATTTTAGGGGCTGGAGATTGTCCCTTTATATGGCAGACCTGGAAAGGATACACTGCACCCGTGTTCTGCAAAGGCGATCAACTGATTTCCAGGTGAAGTTTAAGGTGCCTAAATGGTTTGGGTCCTGGCTGCTTGAGATGCTTCCTTCTCATGTGGTAGTTGTGATCATCTTGGGCATTCAGGTTAAGAGGCCCCAAATCTCAAAGGGAGAGGGTTGCCAGCAAGGCATTCTTGGCTTGAGGTCCTCAGGTTTAGCACTCACTTCTGCCGTTGGTCCAGGTGAACCCAGTATTATTGATCTTCATGACAGATCGCAAGATTCACCTGTTTTCCAAGGGGGGTTAGTATGGGAGATGGACAGGAGTCTGTGGCTGGATTTTGGAAAATCCTTCCTAGGGAGGTTTTTTGAAGGTCTTTGACATCTTGACTATTGTTTAGGTTTTTGCAATATGCTTAGAGAACTTATTGACAGCTTCAGTGGAAAAATCTGAGTACATACTTGTTACCATCTGCATCTGGGGAATTTTAGCGCCTGGAACATTACCAGACTGGATAAAGCACTAAGAAACATACAGTAGGGAACAACTCTGCATTCTCAGGATGATGGACCAAAAGAATAGCAGGACCTTTCCCACCTCCAATGAGACTCAAAGTGACTCCTCATAGGAGAGAGCTGTAGTTCAGGGATATCGGAGCACCTCAGCCACCAGAATGATTCTGAATCAAAAGCCATAGCTTAGTTTCATGTGCCTCCAGAGCCTCTCGGAGGCCAACCAGAAACAGGGAGAGTTTAACAGATGGCTTTTGATCACTGCCAGTAATTAGAGAAGAACTCACCAGGCGCAGAAAGGATTAATATTTTGCAATTCCTCCTGCTCTAATGCTTTTAGTGTCATAGTTTCGTTTCCATGAATGAGTGAAGCAATCAAGCAAAAGTTGGCTGGAACCCTGAAAACACTTCAGAGAAGGGAGAGAACGTTCGAATCCTTATGAAATGTTACCAGATGTGTTGGGCCGGTGATCTAATGGCGACCGCTCTGCTCAGCCGTGTGGGACAGCTTGGTCCAACCTTTGGTCCCAATTTCTGCCTTTGGCGTGCTGCAGAAGTTACACATTCTGTCTTGGATGAAAAGAGCACCAGACATCACTCCAAAGAAAACCCTTGGAGAGGGGCACACTGCACCCTTCGAAAACATATTAAACTGGTCCTGAAAGAGAATGCCAACCAAACAAATAAGAGGTTAAATGTCGAATTTAGCTGAAGACTGCAAGTCTCTGGGGTAGGGCCTGTGTGTGCTCACACATGCACTGTCTAGCACAGTGGTACCCTTGATTCTGACTGGGGCCTCTGGACATTACAGCTACATAAATATAAAATAAATGCCAACTTTTGACAAAATGACGCTGTAATTAGATCTGAACAAGAGACCAGAGGTGACAATGAGTATCGCTGAAATGCAGGCCAAATGTTTGGGAAGAAGGGGAAAGCATGTGACAGGATGTACCGCGTGCGAAAAGGGAAGATAAAGAAAACATACAGGATGCAAGAGCTCGAGGAAAACGATTATAGAAGATGACACCAAAACCACACCATTGATTGATAAGGGATACTCAAGGGAAACTAAAGACAAAAGAAGATGAGAAAATGACTGGTGAGGAGAGAACAGCAAATGTTTTCTCTCAAGGACGTACGGGGAACATTAATTACAGTCTGAGACCATGTATCCAGAGAGTGCCCAGCTTTACTAGCAGTGCTAAAAGAATTCAGGTAGTGAAGCCCAGCAGTCTTAGTCTTACATCAGGAACAAAGAAAGAAAGGATATGAAGGGCAGGGGAGAAGTTAAGAAAGCCTAAAAGAGATGGCAAGAGGGTAAAGCATGAGATGTGGCAAGAATCACACATGTAACCAGCAAAAGACAGATCAAGACAAAACAGTCCACAGGAGTTTCTACATTAAAAAAGAATTGGAAAAGCTGAAACTAACAGGCAAAAATGGCACAAACCAGAAGAGCTGTAGATTTATTCAATACATTGTCTGTGACCGGTGAGGATTTTGTTGATTTAAATCTCATTGTTGGATACTCAATTCATAATAATGAAGAGGTGGGATTTTGATTTGAAGAGCCCACAACATACCTTTCTACCATGATAACTGACATAAATGGGAGTCAACTGTGAGAAAGATTTTAGTGTCACTGGGATTCAATATTAATTCAGCAGAGGTGAGGCAGAAGTGGTAATTAATTTACATGAACCCATGTTTATAAAACAGTTATGAACATACCCAAAGGAATGGGGAAGATTAAGACAAGGATAAATTCATAGCTTGTTCAAGGCATTCATCCCAGAGACTAGACTGTCCCTACAGATTGCATGCATAGCATCTATGTCTGAATCACCGCATTTTGGATAAATAGTAATTGCTTGGACAATTTTTGGAAAATATAAACCTCTACCTATAAGCGTTGACTATTTTCCCCTCTCAAGATCTTGAAAATTAAATCCATACAGCAGCATGCGCTAAAGATCTCCCCAGTTTCAAGGAAACAGTAGATAAAACACAAAAAGCCTATTAACTCCTGCCTCTTATGAATGTAGAGAAAAATGCTCAGTTCTCTTTCAACAAGAAACAGTCTCATGGAATTGCAACAGGATTAAAGAACTGGAGCACAGCTCATCCATAATGCATCAACATCTGTGGCATTTGATAGCATCAGGAGGGACATCAGATTTTGATAAGAACAACAGTCCTATTGAAGGTTGATAGTTAATAAAAAATTGTACCCTTGTGCTACTATAAATTATTGACTCTAGAGAGCTGGAAAAAAGGATGCAGATCTATAAATAATTTACCTTTTTTTATTCCAAATGAAGATGGAATTTTATGCACCACTTATTACCAGCACTGGAAGTGCAAAACCCGTGCATTCCACTGTCTCAGGGGGAGATGAAACCTCCAGATCTTTAAAGCAATACACAGACTTTGTTGGCTTTAACTGGAGGCATGTGACCAAAACCCTTTACCACTCTTTAAAAACATGTGTTAATTGAAGTGCCTCAAGCAAATCTAGGGAAATGTGGTCTAGATAGAATTACTGTAAGGTGGGTGTATAACTAGTTGACAGACTGTACTCAAGGAGTAATTATCAATGGTTTACTGTCAAATTGAAAGGACATTTCTAGTGGAATTTCACAGGGCTATGTTCTGGGTCTGGTACTGTTCAATGTTTTCATTAATTACTTGGATAATGGAGTGGAGAGTGTGCTTATTACATTTGCAGATGACACCAAGCTGGGAGGTCTTGCAAGCACGTTGGAGAATAGAATTAGAAATTCAAAATGACCTTGACAAATTGGAGAACTGGCCTGAAATCAACAAGATGAAATTCAATAAAGACAAGTGTAAAGTACTTCACAACTACAAAATGGGGAATAACTAGCTAGATGGTAG
Organism: Trachemys scripta elegans; assembly: GCF_013100865.1. Taxonomy (NCBI): domain Eukaryota; kingdom Metazoa; phylum Chordata; order Testudines; family Emydidae; genus Trachemys; species Trachemys scripta. The sequence goes on along the minus strand of NC_048315.1, from coordinate 2,731,306 downwards.
TACTGCTGAAAAGGATCTGGGGGTTATAGTGGATTACAAGTGGAATATGAGTCAACAATGTGATGTAGTTGCAAAAAAGGCTAATAGCATTCTGTGATGTATTAACATAAGTGTCATATGTAATACACGGGAAATAATTGTCCCACTCTACTCTACAGTGGTGAGGCCTCAGCTGGAGTATTGTGTCCAGTTCTGGGCACCACACTACAGGAAGGATGTGGATAAACTAGAGTGTCCAGAAGACAGCAACAAAAATGATAAAAGGTTTAGAAACCCTGACCTATGAGGAAGGGTTAAAAAACTGGGCATGTTTAGTCTTGAGAAAAGAGATTGAGGGTGGGCTTGATAACAGTCTTTAAATATATTAAGGGCTGCTATAAAGAGAATGGTGATCAATGTTCTCTGGGTCCACTGAAGGTAGGACAAGAAGTCATGGGCTTAATCTGCAGCAAGGGACATTTAGGTTAGATATTAGGAAAACCTTTCTAACTAAAAGGATAGTTAAGCACTGAAAGAAGTTTCTAAGGGAGGTTGTGGAATCCCTGTCATTGGAGGGTTTTTTAAGAACAGGCAGGACAAACACCGGATAAGGATGGTCTAGTTCACTTGGTCCTGGTTAAGCACAGGGGCTGGACTAGATGACCCCTACATTTCTATGAATCTGAGATTTAGAATGAGGCTGGGACTGCCGGGGCAGGAATGTTTAATAGGCACATGAAGGCTATGGAAACCTATCCTTGCTTTCAGATACTATTAACAAGGCCACAGCTTGGTGATTCTGAAATGCATTACCAAGTGGGCCTCTTTATTTCATGAGCTTCACTCAACCACACAAACTCCCATGTCTCTTGTTGCTATCCAGCAACACGTCAATCACATTCTCTTGCTTGAAACAAATTGCTCACGTGAATGGAAATAAAAGATGCAGCAAACGACTACAAGGCTAGCCCAGTTACAGGTGAACAAAGGTAACTTGCCAAGTGTCCAGATACAGTACTTTCTGGATTTGAATACCACAGGGGCAGGACTGCAGTAGCACTCCCAATGAAGCTGTACTGGCAGAGGTGTCCTGAAGCAGCTGACAACATCTGTCCCCACCCTACCGCATGCTACTATGTCTCATACATTCATGACAACAAGGACAATTTACAAATTGTTTTAAGAACTATTTATTTCTAATGCAGCTACTGAGGACAACCCGGTGCTATTGAAGACTGAGGTTTGCATGCTTTGCTTCTCTGGTCATGTTGCAAGCAGCTTTATAGTTATGCAAATCATTAAACACCCCCTAATGAGGAACTGCACCATAATTTGTTTTCTTTCCACATCCCATCCTAGTCATTGTTTTAACCATGGTCATCTTGGATTATCACAATATACAGCTCTGAATCAAACCAAAATTGTTAAACAGATTGTTATAAAGAGGAGGGTGATAAATTGTTCTCCTTAACCACGGAGGACAGGACAAGAAGTCATGGGCTTAAATTGCAGCAGGGGAGATTTAGGTTGGACACTAGGAAAAACTTCCTGTCAGGGTAGTTAAGCACTGGAACAAATTACCTGGGGAGTTGTGGAATCTCGGTCATTGGAGGTTCTTAAGAACAAGTTAGACAAACCCCTGTCAGGGACGGTCTAGACAATACTTAGTCCTGCCTCAGTGCCAGGGACTGGACTAATTGGCCTGTCAAGATCCCTGCCAGTCCTCATTTCTATGAAAAATCCTGTTACAGGATCTCAGAAAAGGTGAAAGGATTGAATGAAGCTGGGGAGCTGTCCAAGGTGCTGTATTTCCTTATCTCAGTTCCTGGAACAGAGGGGTGGAAATTGCAAAGTACAGAACAGCTCAACGCTAGAATATCGGCTCTACTTGCCCCCGAAATTATCTTATGGGTCTTATGGTAAGAGCCATTTCCTTTGTTTATCTTTCCCTTCTGTCCAGTAGCAGAGTCACTGTCTCTTATGAAAAGGTTAAATTGAGCATGCTGCCTATTCCTTCATAGGGCCACAGCACATTAACGCTTCCATCAGAATCAGATTACATAGCATTTCATTCTGATTGAAAGACTAAATAAAACCTGAAGGCACATTAAAATGATTAAGCTGCACATTGCTTTAGTGACACAGATATGAAGTCTGTTCTACAGATGGGTAAAATTGAAGCACATTGATAAAGTAACTTACCCAAGGTCATACAGCGAATCAGTGGAAGAGACACAAATAAACTCTGACTCCTAATCCTCTGCTATATCGTACTGCCTCCCCGGTCACAACTACCTCTACTACAAAGTACTTACTTCTGATCTCTCCTTTCCCAGGAGTCTTCATGGATTAGTATAAGAAAAGCAGACGCCTTGTACCCTACTGGGCAAGCCTATAGGCCATTTGGGTGAGGGTGTGTGTGAAGTTTTAAGATATTCCCACTGGGCGTGCATTACTACATTAATGAAGATAACCAAGAGTTTAGAATGAAATTGAAACTTGGAAGAATTAGTTTTGCAGTTGGGGGTCTCATTTTAATATGACACACAAACATAGGCACATATCGTCTACACGAAACAACCTCTGTCAAAGAAGAGGTGTCTAGGACATATAGGAGAGAAATAGCAAGTGACAAAACAAACGAGGGGTGATTAAGTATAATCTTAATTTAGGTGCAGTGCTGCACTTCAGGGCAATGATTAGCTGTGCAAAATCTACCTTTTCTGCACTCAGAGGTTTTCTGTCACATCCCATGGCTTACTTATCCTGTTTGAGAAAGTAGTTCAAGGTATTACTGGCAACAATGTGGGTTTTGTTTTTAAACAGAAGTAACAGTGTTATCTGGCTCTCTAGAGAACCCAACAACAATTCCTATTGCCTGCCAGCAAGGATCCATTATTTGCAAGAACATCTTCATTTAAACGGCTGTAAAAATACAGTCGTTTCATTGGCAGTCTCTGGCTGGAGGAAGACGTTAACGTTGCTTAACTTTTAATCAATCAAGTCCTTTACAAGAGAAAATAAAGCTATTTTTTAAGTTCTGCTACATCAGTGTTCAAACAGGCGATCACACCGACTGCCACGATGCACTTCTAAGGCCAGGTGGCAGAGGTTTGTGCCCCAAGATGAGACTGGATCTGAATCTCCATAGCCGGGGAAGCTGAGTTAGCCGAATTAAAGCAAGTGCTAAAAGTGACAGCATGCCCGGCTCTCTCTAATCCCTTTTGGCTATGGACAGGTTTTCCTCCAGTGCTCTGCACAAACATGAGAAGTAGCAGGCAACAGCCTGCTGGCTAGGTGTTACATTGTGCATTCAAATGAAAAGGATAGATACAGGCAGTGACAAAGGAGCAGACCATTTCTATCACTCTGACAGGTAGTCTCAGATGGATGGCAGGACTAGTTGGCATTTATGTGAAAGCTAAGCTTATGCCAGGGGGCCTCTGCCAGGTGGGGGGGAGGGGGAGAGAGGGGAAGCAGACAGACCTGCACTCCTAGGTAGAGGAAAATCAGCTTAGGGAAAAAACACCATCACAAGAACTAAGAATTTCCTGCAGAAAACAATGTGAAACAGAGTGAAATGAAAAAAAATGAACCCATAGTGTCTAAACATCAGTGGGGATGGGGAAGGAGGGAATGTGTTAAACTGTGGATGGAGGAGGTCATTAAGTTTCCATTAAATGATACATTTTCTGAATTCTCGTGTGAGCTGATGACTTCCCAAGCATCTAAAAAGTAGAGGATTTTCCTAGACTTCTTGAGTTGCTATTGATTACCTCTTGGAGAAAAAATTCAGAGGATTTTGAACCAGTGCCTACATAGATAGGATTTTTCAGATGTTTTGGTACATGTATCTGCAGTTTAATGCCTAAATGAGCACCAACGCCTGTGTTGACGTAAACGCTTTATAGTATTGGGTCACAGAAGCCTTTTAGCTCACCTTGAAATGAGGAAAATGCTTGCTCCCACCGCCTGAAACCCCGTCAAAGCAGCCACCATCACTATACTGAAGTGATTCTAATGTAAATGCTCACAGCAAAAAGGAGAATGGACCAAATTTGCATGTGTGGGAGAAAGCACATGCATGGCTGTCACATTTTGTTACATTGTCTACTTCAGTAACCAACACCATTCACTTCTGGTGTGAGATGACAACAAATTACACAAGTCTTCAACACAGTATGGCAACTAACAAGGCCAGTGCAATTTTAGTCACAGATGTGGAGGAATCCTGTGGACCTTGTTACCAGAAAAATACTGACAAATTAGAGGGGATTCAGAGAACAAACGAGTATGGGGCTAGAAAGGCTGAGAAGGAAGGAACTATGTCCGTAGTGCTGGCCTAGAGAGAACTAAAAGGGTAGGGATAAAAGTAATCAGGGTTTAAACATCAAGAAGGGAGAGGAACTATTTAGAGTGGAACAAATGGGTATAAATAGGAGGAAGCGTGTCCATTTCTGCTGTATATGTGGAAACACTTCCAGTCAGGCTATAGGAAGGGATAAAAGTCCTATTGCTTGGGACATTTAGGACAAGATGGAGAAAAACATTAGAATGTTTATTCTAGGTAACAATCCTGCACTGGTAGGGAGATGGACTGGATGACTTAAGTCTTGTCCACCTCTTAAAACTGAGGTGTAGGCAGCCTGGGACTCTTATAGGGAAACAAAAAAAGCACCATAATTTAGAATTCTAATTTATTATTAAATTACATAACAAAGCTTTTTTATACAGACAGAAAATGCACATTAGGTGAGAACAAAAATAATCACAGGTACAATAAAATAGTTAGGTTTCAAGAAGCCATTTGAAAAGCAAACGAATTAGAAAGTGCAAATGGAAAAGAACATACATGGGGCTGGGTTGGTATTTTCCATGAGAAAGAACAACCGTTAGTCTGGACAGAGTGTGACTGGAACGGCTTCCCGCTCTCTGAATGGTGGGCAGACCAACAGCTGACTCATTCAAAGCTGAAAGCTTCCCACTGCAGGCATGAGCTGAGAGACAGGGCACAAGGAGCAGATGTCTCCATGGCTCAGCTTTCTCTGAAGTTGTCTTTCGATGTATTCTGCACATTGTTACATCTGCTCCCTTCCCTGCAGAGTTTTGTAACACCAACTGTGTCACTTTCTAAAGGAGGAAATCATTCTGAAACCCTTTGGAACAAAGCCTGTGTCCTCCTTCCCTGCCCTGAGTGTTAGTTGAAAACAATAGGAAAAAAATCCTGTTGTGCATCAAGGGTGCTTGGGAAGCAACTTTTAGTTACTTTAGTAGTTTAACTGTGCTGGCTAAATTAGCTACATAGCCAAAAGTGCTAGGCCAGCCGTTGCCCCCTGTGCAGGAATTCTCAGGGTTCCTTGAGGAATGAAGCCCTGGCAGTTGAACTATCAATGCATGTCTCACACCTACACGCTGCCTACACATCTACTTTTGCCTTTTTATTTTCAACACCCAGTGAAGAACTTTATGTTCTGCACATTCTGATTTTGTTGGGCCCTTCAAAAGAGGACTTTTGCACGGAGCTGAAGAAAAGCATTGCTTGGTTATCTAATGGGGCGGTGTGAATTCCTAACTGAATTCAGAACTCTATGCCCAGAAGTTCCTAAATTTGCCAGGGATTAATTGAAGAATGAAAGTGCTGTGTTTTCCATTACAACCTCTCAACAGCAGGCAGACTCAAAAGCACCGTCCTGTCTTATTAATGAAGAGGGATCTGGTGAACATTCTACTGGTCCCAGAGACAGGCTGAGGGAATAAAATAAAACCTTTGTGCAGCCTTACTTTGCACTCTCTCTCTCTCGTGAAGGATACAGAATAGTGATCAATAGTATTGTAGGAACAGCAGTCTGGTACTGAGGTTGCCAAGCACAGCATCAACAGGCAACACTCATTTGGCATAAAAACGCCTATAACATTTTCAGGGAATTCATCGCTGTGCATCCTACTTACGAGCAGGATTTTCAGGCAGCACTGGATTTTACCAGGATTGCTGCTCGGGTGGCTGGAGTCTGAAAAATCATGCTGCAACTTTTAGCCAGAAAGTGGGCCAGGAGACTGAAGAGGAAGAAATGTTCCTGTGTTTATTTGGGGCTGGGTAAAAGAGGGCAGAAGAACTCTTTCTGGAGTTTGAGGAGAACTGATGGCTTACCAGACAGCTTTACAACAGGTGGTTGGTCACTGACAAACAGCACATGGAAAGAAGTGATAGTAGAGCCCCCGCAGGTCAATGTGTTTCCCCTCTGAGAGGCAATGGAGACTAAGAAGCAACTTGAAAGTGATCTAAGCTTGTTTTTGTGCTTTGGCCACAACTTCTCCCTACAGCTCCTGCTGGTGGATAAACAGGAAGGCAACACTTCCAGTGTCACTGATGGGACTACCGAGGAGCCCCACCTCCAAGACAGGCGCCTCTAACTGGCCTTGAGAACCAGAAAGGCAGAGAAGTGCTGGACACAACGAAAAAATATGGAAATACATTTTGCAATAGGAGGCAGGTGAACAAGCTGCAAAGAGAGGAGCAGTGGGTCAGAGACTCCGGATTAAATCTTAAATCAGCCCACTGTTTTCTGTTTACTCTCCCTTATTTTAAGGTCCATTGTCCCTAATTATAGAGCTATGCTAGAAAGAGATTCATGGCATTTAGCAAGTCTCTCCCCCAGGCCAGCCATTCTATCCATTTTAGAGAGATGCTGGATGCCTGCTTGTGTCAGGTACATGGCTGACAGTAGTTCACGAAAGGGCAATTCTGCTAGGATAATTAAATATATTTGATACAAACCCCTCTCAACACCGGCACCAAATCAAAGTCACTGAGCAGTTGCCAACCACTGAAATGCCACCTCCAATATTAACCCCTCATTTTCAAAGGGAATTCATCATATTTCTACTCCTTTATGCCCTATAACATATCAGCTCCTCCACAGTCCTAACAAATCGATTGATATTTGCTACAATCTGCACATTTTCATAGCTTTTTTTAAATACACGGTAAGATTAAATAATGCACCAAATCAATTAAGCTAATTAAAAAGACTGGTCATCAGATTAAATAAATGAATTTATTTATGATTTGCAGGTCTTATAATTGCCAACTACATAGCAACCAAATCCTATAAACCCTAATGGAGCATAACTGCCAGTCAGGGCCCTTTGAAAAATCAAAGAAAATAAAGTATCAGGGGAGAAGAGTTTTGATATAGAGAGATTCATTAATAAATTTCCTTTATCCTTCAGTCTTTATCAAGAAAAAAACCTAATGAGCACTTCATTTCAAAACCAGGGATATTCCCCAATCAACCAAACGACCATCCCTTATTTAAAAAGGCAAACCTCAATTTTACTAGCATTAATTGCAAGTGCCTTCTAATCCCAAAAATAACCGACAAAACGAGTCTTTGTAGCCTGTTTGGCACAAAGAGGGTATTCTGCACATAAGCCTTTTTCAAGTCCAAATGAACAATACAGTTTATAAAACTGTGTGGTTTCATACACACACTACACAGGCACAATTCTTTACTCCCTCCAACAGGGTACTGCACATACACTATAAAAGCAGTAATAAAATGAATTATAACTTGTGGCCTGTCTTCTTCTAGCACAAAGGAGGATCTGGAGACAAGGGAAGGTCTCCGGACCGCCTCTGGCAACTACGATTAATGGGAAGACGCATTAAATTTGGGAGTGTTGTAAGTCAGTTGTGCAAATAGTTAATGAAGTTCTTCAAAAAAAGGCCAGTGCCTCAGAGTTTTGCTAGTTATCGTTATAAGACAGGCGAAGATGGCATAGAACAACTGGAAAGGGGAGAGAACCTGCAATTTGTAGATTTGCTATATCAAAGACATTCCTGACATTAGATTTCTTAACAGATATTCATCTGCAGAGACAAACCCAACAGGTTTTGCTAACAATCTAAAATCTCTGCTGTGTTTGGACAATGAACAATTGAAAAAAATAGTTATGTACATGTGTTTTGCAGATACTAGAGAAGAAACGTAATTGCATATTCAGCCACTCATTCATTTAACTCTACTATGAGGAGCTACGTATTTAACAATTTTGCACACAGATACATTGGCAATCAGGCTTAACCGATGTATTTTCCCTTTCCAATGTACAGGTTAGACTCCACCCTACTTACAGTGTAAAAATATTAATGCTATTAGAATACCTTTCATCTAAATTAAAATAGACTTTTGAAACTATTATGTTTTTATGAAGCCTTTTGTGATATCAGCCAAAACCAAAATATTTACACCCAAAAGATTACTTTCAGGTGAAAGCGTGTTTGGTCACTTTAAATGACTTAATACTACGGTAAAACTGAGAGGATACTATGCTCCGTTTTTCCAAAGCAGGACTGCAAATATTTCCTGGAGTCCCCTTAAAGCCACAAAAAACCTTGTAAGTGCTCCTCAGATAGCAGTTCAGACATCTTCTGTGCAAAAAGTGAATTCAACAATCCTTATCTGTCTCAGGAATTTGTGGGAAGGAGCACAGTTTTCACAGCACAAGTTAAGTAGAAATGACTCGCAATAGCTCAATCATGAGTAAAAAACTTAGAGGTTGTATTCAGTAACAAACCAACCTGATGGCTTAAAGCTGCAATATCCTTATTATAGGGCAAAAATATCTAGTCCTGTACTTGACCGTCAGGGGAAACTGGCTTCCTGAAGAAATTCCACCTAAGAGAAGCTTAACAATTGTTTCACTTAACAGCCCAATGACAGATTTCATTACCATCATCAAGTAGGGAAGATTCTCTACTGAGTCTCATAAATGTTGTATATTACTTACCTTGTAGTGAGACAGGGGATTAAAAAAAATATTTAAGCAAAATTTGACCAAAGAAAAAGAAATAGTTTTGGCAGGGGAGGAGAAATACTGCAGCTTCAGCTCAAAACCAGTGTTGTAAAGTCTGCCACCATAAACCTTAGACATCATGCTGATATTCCAGCCATCATGTGCAGGCTGTTTATCAGGTCTACTGACTTCCCCCACCCACTTCTCCTTGATGGGTTGGGAGCAGATAAGGTTATCAGAGTCTATGGAGAATGTCCGTCAATGGAAAGCGTATAGCAGCAATAAGATGGTACAGATGCCAATAACGCCACCCAGGATGAGAGAGTCCCGTCGCTTCCGTAGGTTGATCCTTTGAATCAGATTGTTCACTGCGGGAAACCGATCTTTGGGGGTCTGAGTTAAGGTCATATTAGCAAGAAGCATCAAAACTGGGGAGAGCCCAGATCTATACACAGACATGAGCAGCAAAGCAAAGAGTTCAGAACTAATCACAAACCAAAGAAAACAGATGTGACAAAAAGGCCTTATGGCTAGTTAGCAAGATTACAATTTTACTTCATTAATAAACAGTGAGAGGAAGAGGGTAACAGAAAAGCGTAAAGTTGGTGTTTATGCAGAAGCCTATATGTAATCCAGCATGAAATCTGGGATAGCTGAATACAAAAGGTTGTGAAATTTATTTAGCAGAACACTAGTAATGGTAACGGGAACAACGGATGGTGTTTGGCTACAGAAATAGTTCCTATCCCCCAGATGAAGACTGTTTACTGCATGGCATAGAGGGAAGAACTGCCCTCACTGTAAAATGCGGAGATTTATTTAATGTATAAAAATGAGATCTGCAACAAGTTCGCAAGTTTCAGAGCTTTGTCTTTGCACCCACGAATCTCTTAAGGCTAACGTTTATTGAGCTGCTTTTGTTCTTGCCAGTCACTAAAAACAGTCTAATGAAATTTATGTCTCATCAAGCTACATATCTCCAGGACATATCTTCTGTCTAATCAAATGAGGCTAATGCCCCTCGTTGTGCTGCTACAATGGAGAAGAAGAAATAGTAGGAAAAATGGTAAACATGCATGACTTCACAATCCAGCACATTCTTTAGCCTGGAGCATGAAATGGGGGAGATGAAATGAACAAACTAAAAACTTAAAATCAAGAGGTCTGAGTGACACAAGGGGCTCTTCAAGTCATGGAAACATTTTGCTCTGCACTACAGCCATGACACATCCACATCAAACTGCAGCCATTTGTCCCTGAAAGTAAAATGCCAGGAAAACAATAAAATACAATAATACTTCTAGCAGAGTGTATGTAGTTGGAGTATGTTAGATTTTGTTGTTCTAGATCTCTAAATGAAGCTTAAATGTTGGCTTAGATTTAGTATTCAAAGTTGCATTTAAAAAACCCAACAGCTAAGTTTATCACACTGTTAATCCGAGCAAGATATCTTATTGATGGAGTGGGCCAGGCATAATGCTCAGCAGACGTATGATGACTGGGTTATATTGCCATTGCCTGTTAAAATACGTTGAACCCCAAATTTGCAGAATGAATTGTGTCGAGATAGCTTCTTCCTGAAGGCACTCACAGCACCGCTCTTTCAGAAAGGATACTGGCCAAGGTGTTCATTTTGCTTTGTATTGACTTCAATATCCCTCTCTGCGAAGTCATATTTTCTTTTGTTGCCATGGCAATGCTGGAGGAGGAAAAAAAGAATGGATCAAATCGCTGGTACTAAAAATAACCTGGAAGCTGAAACAACGGAAAAGCAAGGTGTGCAAAACTCCTTCAGATGAATGGGATGTAGCTACCCTCCAGAGATCACATTTTCTCCACTAATCTTCAACGATTAGCCTGTTGCCACTTTTCCTTTTAATAAGCTATGAGCAGGCAAAAGCGTGCAACTTTGGTAACAGTGCAGATTATTAGAACAAATAAAATAAAACAAAAAGATGAGACAACATTAGAGACAAGCCTAGAAACATTCTTATGGCAGAGATCCTAGAATCAGGAGTTTGGTTGAACTGTGGGGATCCACATGTTTGTTTCGCTCAAGACAGCGCCTGAAAGCCTTGTTTGATACACTATGGTGTGATGGATATAAAAATAACTGAGTAAATGAGAGTTCAATCAATCATAATTAAAAGGTTTAGAACAATGTGAAAAAGTGAACTTTCTAACGGAGAGATGATCAAAGTGCAGCCTGAGGTCAAATACAGCCAATGGAACTCTACAAGGATCACATGTAGTTTCTATAGCGGCTATGTTCTATGAGAGTGCTGCCATCTATTCTATTTCACGCAAGGTAGCTGCAGTCCTCAGGCTCCTGGCAAGTGGGCAATGAAGGCTCATCAGTTGGGCTAAGCTTGTCCACTCTGGTACTAATTTATCTTTTACTAATGAGTTAGAATGGAGGGTTTTCCTCGTCAGCTGGAGTAGAAAGGGATGCCACATAGTTAGATTACCCCAAAACATTCAATTTGTTTCCATCATGTCACCAAATTCCCTTAAAATACTTGCCCTTGCTGAGACCTCTATCCATGAGCCAGCCAGCTCACGTAATTCTAATCATACAATGCCGTTTTAGCACTAGATGCAGCAGCTACACATTATATTTTACAAACATACAAGAGTATGGTCTAGATCAGAGGTTCTCAAACTTGGAGTCGGGACCCCTCAGAGAGTCGTGAGGTTATCACATGGGGAGTCGCGAGCTGTCAGCCTCCACCTCAAACCCCGCTTTGCCTCCATCATTTATAATGGTGTTAAATATATAAAAAAGTGTTTTTAATGTATAAGGGGGGGGGTCACACTCAGAGGCTTGTGTGTGAAAGAGGTCACTGGTACAGAAGTTTGAGACCCACTGGTCTAGATGATACTAAAATAACTTTTCATAACAAAAGTACATGTTTCTATTTCAAATCTCATTCATTCTGGAAAAGTCAGGCACACCTCCTTCCCCCCTCAATGATCAAGAACACTGTAAATAATCAGGCAATTAAAGATGCTGACAAGGCATTTCAGAAAAGTTTTTTGAAAATTTGGTTTCTATTCTGTTATAGGACAAGGAGATGAAACAGAAAACGAATGGGCAGTCTATTACTTACAACTGCAGCTCAAGTTTTATTTAGCGGACCTGAATGGAATGGCTCTCTCAAGAAAAACATTTAAGCTCAGTTACACCTGGGGGAAATAGAAAGATGTGAGAGCTGTGGCTTGTGGAGACCTAGCGTGTTTAATAAAGAACAGGGAAGAGAAAAGGACAACATAACTAGAGAAGTACCCGTCTCCTTGGCTGGTGAAGGTTTCAAGAACACACAGAGCATATGCCATATATACCAATATGACTGGATAATAGCTGAGGATGCAACCCTTACATTTCTGTTGACTAAACCCACATGAGGAGCATAAAGGTTTAAAAATCAAATGGGTCCTGATACAGTTTGAGGTTTAGATTGTCTGAGAAGTTTTGTTTTGGAGGGGCAAAAGATTAAATATTTTACAAGCATTACAACATAAAATAGGGCCACAGGAGAACAAGTTCAATGCTGCCCTTCTCAGAGGGGGGAACCCACATTGTTAGAAAAAGAGCTTTCTCTCGCTGAAGATAGAGGCAGACCCCCAACCTTTTCACAATATTTTTAACTTGCTGAGCCCGACATGTCTTTATACAGGAGTCTCTGCTAATTCTCTGAACACTGATCTAATGTCAGCAAGAATGAAGAGTCAGGAATGCATTGGAGATAAAAGCCCAACTCTCTTTCCCAGGTCCCATGGTATATTGCTAATGTTGCATTTTGTTGATAACCACAACATTGTTAAAATAGGGTCAGTTATGACCAAACTTCGTTGGTTATGTCCATGCAGCACTTGGAACCCCAGGAGTGAGCCTGCGCGCCTGGATTGAGAGTCTTGGGTTGGTGGGGTTCACACTAGTGCTCTAAAAATAGCTGTGTAACACCTCTTAGAAGTTGCGGCTCGGGCTCGGAAGCCTAAGGAGAGGGTGGGCTTCGGGGCCTGAGCTCCAGCTGGAACTGAAACGTCCACATGCTGTCCATACAGCTGTTTTTAGAGCGCTAGCGCGAACCCGTTGGCCTGGGCTGAGAGCTTGCTCACATGGACTCCAAGAGGCTGAGCAGACATAACCTTTGATGCTGGAAATGTTTGGCTCTCAAGAGCAGGTTTGTAACAAAAAGGAATTCATTTCGTTTCAGGAAGTTGGGCTGATCTGCACATAAAAACTCATACTACTACAACTATATCAGAATAGTTAATGCCATTCAATCATCCTGGGGTAGGTGCAGCTAATCAGTATAAAAGTGCTAATATTGGTATAGTATATTGCTGTACCGGAAGAGGAAGAAGCTCTCTTTGTATACAGCACCTTTATACTGATGTAACTGCACCCATACTAAGAGTTCTACCCATAACACTATTTTGGTGAAAAATAATCACTCTACCAACAAAATCGTTACAAGGGGAGACTTTTCAAGTGCAGAACAGGCCTTTCTTGATCTCTTTAAATGTGACCATACATTTTATGGGAACCTGAAACCAGAATAATTAGCAAGGTAGCAATAAAGGTCCTTGAAACAAGACAGTCACCTTGGGACAAAACAGTTCTGGATCATCCTAAGGCACAATATTGCTTTGCTGCGCCTCTGTGACACTACAATCAGCAGAAGCAATGCAGCAGGGAAGATGGACAGAATGGCCGAGTCTAACAGTTGTCTTTGGAGAGCAGTAGCAGAGTCAATACCAAAAATCACTTGTATTTCACTAGGGGAACAAACACACACTGGGTCAATTGGTCCCTAAAACACCTCCCTGTAGCATGACACTGCTTTTGGCTTCTTCCACTTTCTCCTCTACCTTTTCCACTCCAAGAAGCCCTTTTTGCTCGTAACTTCACCCTCTCTCTCACATGCCATGCATCCTCCCTCCCCTACTTCAAAAAAAATCTGAACTGTATCACTGATCTCTTAGGAGACTCTTTTCCAACTCTCATGCCTCCTCTTTTATTTTGGTTTTTGTTCATACTCAATTGGAAACCCTTAGGGGCAATGCCTAACCTACCTGAGAGTTTGTAAAGTATCATGCTCCTCTACAGAGCTATAAGAGTAGACCAGAACATTATTATTAATATTAAATAACAGTACTTTTGGGAAGGCAAAGTGAATCAACCCAACGGCAGTGTTTGGAGGAACATGAAGTAAAGGGAACATCATCAATGGCTTCCAATATCATTGTGGAGTCATGGTATCATCTTGTGTCTTTATGGAGAATGTTTGCCTTTCCCCCCCGAAGCTCCTTACAGTTAATTCTTCTGAATAATATGTATTGACAGAGTAGATCAATAAATTATTTCACTTTAGAGTTCCATTAGCACTAGAATCAAGTTGAAAGCTTACTGGTCAATTGGGAGCTGATCAATCATCAATATTTATAAACAGTTTAGTGACAAGCATGTGTATTAACTCATATTTCCAAATGACAACTCCATAAAAGCAGACTAACATTCAATATCCACGTTGAAGTTTAAAAAATTCTTTAAGAGAATTGAAAGTCATCAGGGTAGAACTAACAAAAGCCTTAAAGCAATTCCTGTCTCCAATGGACTATTTTGCTTTTGTCAATCATCTTCAGCATTCTTTTTTATATATTCATGTCAGATCAGCATAAAACAAAAATTGCAGGCTACTTGGAGAAGCAGTAGGTATTTCCAGGCATCTCCCTTATGATCTCATCAGATCTTATAAGCTAAGCAAGGCCAGGATGGCTTCAGCACTTGCATGGAAGACAAAGACAAAGCATGTTGCTATTGAACAGAGGTGGTGTTGGTAGCTTTGTAGGCAGAACACTTGTTCAGTAGAGATTTGGAAGAAATGTCTTAGCATGGTGATAGTAGGCAATACCTTGATGGAGGAACCATCTTTCAAAGGAGATGTAAAACCAAGGTTCTGACCACCATTAAACATCCCAAAGTCATTTTATATAAAAGTGAAGTGTTAACCCCAGCATCCTGCTCAAATTGAAATTGGGGTAATGACATTCTGCCTACCAGAAGTTCCAATTGGTTGTGATACTTTTGGCTTCCTGTCTTAAAATGTTCTATAGTGTTGGTGTGCACTATTAACACCTACCCTATGTCACCCCCAGAGGTGGTTGACGTGATTCCTATAGTTTGAAAAGTGCTTTGAAATGATAGGAGCTATATAAATGCAAGGTATTCTGAGGCAAAGGGGAGAAAATTAATGCTATCAGTCCAAAGAGCCGTCATCATCAATCTGACCAACGCTTGTTTTTCAAGGGCTTGTCTGACTCAGGTAACTAATGTCCTTCACGTCTACAGGAAGAGCAGAGGGAGGTCACATATAGAAAACTGGTCTAGGAGTCTTTCTGTGAACAACAGAAAACACACCACATGGCAAATCTGTTTGTTTCCATGGGTACCTGAACTAACTTAGCCCAGTGAAAGAGAATGATTAATCTTTATAGTGGATATCCCTTTCATGTCGAAAATTAACATGGAAGGGAAAGAGAAACAAGCGACAGTAATCTGTCTTTATCCCAATACTACATAAGAATGTGGTAAAGGATGTTCAACAAAAGGTATTAACAGAAATTCTCAACAGGGCATCAACAGCTGAGTACAGAAAAGAAGCAGCAAGTTATCATCCAATGCTAAAAAAAGTTTGGAAATAAAAATTGGATGCATGTCAGGCAATATTACATGTCAAATCACATGTCATTTGTAAGATCATTTATATACATTTGTAACTAATGTGACAAAGTTCCTCCTCTATCTTGGTGGGTCCTGCGCTTTTTGGCAGATTTTCTTGCCTCAGAGATTCACCATGTGGGTTGGGGAACAGCCCAGAGACCTTCCCCTCTGGAAGAACCCACAGTCCAGGTCAATTGGGAAGTTTGGGGGGAACCCAGGGCCGCCCTTTACTCAGGGTTCCAGCCCAGGGCCCTGTGGACTGTAGCTGTCTATAGTGCTTCCTGTAACAGCTGCATGACAGCTACAACTCCCTGGGCTACTTCCCCATGGCCTCCTCCAAGCACCTTCCTTATTCTCACCACAGGACCTTCCTCCTGGTGTCTGATAACGCTTGTGCTCCTCAGTCCTCCAGCAGCACACCCTCTCACTCTCAGCTCCTCGCGCCTCTTGTTCCCAGCTCCTCACACTCTCGCACTACAAACTGAAGTGAGCTCCTTTTAAAACCCAGGTGCCCTGATTAGCCTGCCTTAATCGATTCCAGCAGCTTCTTCTTAATTGGTTCCAGGTGTCCTAATTAGCCTGTCTGCCTTAACTGGTTCTAGCAGGTTCCTGATTACTCTAGTGCATCCCCTGCTCTGGTCACTCAGGGAACAGAAAACTACTCATCCAGTGACCAGTATATTTGCCCTCTACCAGACTCTTGTACCCCACTGGTCTGGGTCTGTCACACTAAGTACAAAAGTTTTTCCTCCCTAGTGTTTTGAGGTTATAATATCAACAGAAGATCCCAGAAAAGTAATTAGCTACTGAGGAAAGCTTCCAGGGAATTTTGGATTACTGGGCGATGTATAATTCAGTAACTGTAGGTAGGTAGGTAGCTCGGTAACTGTAGGTAAGATTTCACTACTGCACACAGGAAACTTTGTCTAAGAATTTCAGCTTCAGACCTATGCACTGGTTTCATAGTTAATTGTTCAGACAGAATCCTCATGCAGCAGCAAATCCCCTTTTTGCATTAAGCTATGTATTTTCTTACAACACATCTAATGATTCATTAAAGCAGCCTTCAAGGTATTGAAGAAGAGATGAGAGATGACTGCCAGGAGATAGAGTGCTGCTGAGCTATCGACAAGGTGCCCTGGGGAAATAATTATGAGACTTTATTATGGAATGGAGGATTTCATGTTTTAACATCCGATGAGAGAAGCAGCCTACTTTATAAGTGAGGGAATCAAAAGCTGGTAAACTTTAAAGTTTACAGATTAAGAACTTAGAACTTTCACAAAATATAGGGCACCTAGACAACTTCTACTGAAATATTCTCAGGAAAGAAAATGTTGGGTGAGCCCAATTTTAAAATTGCAGTATAAAGGTGCATAACCAAATATTCCTGAATAGTTAAATGGGATTTCAACTACCTGGAGAGGGTGGGGGCGGGAAAATAAGAATTCATCTACAAAGCATTTGCTTATCCTTCATGCATAATTTGAATGTGTAAAATGTGAGTTAATTTAACTAAGCTCTTACCCTTTGGAAAACAAAATATTCTTAGCTGAAAATGCAAAGAATTATTAAAATGAAACAAGGTAACCTTTTGGGGACCTAGCTTCTCAACAATGAGATCACAGGTTCTTAAACCACATTGCCTGGCAGGGAAGGTCAATTTTAAGGGGGGAGGGGAAGAAGAGCTCAACAATGTAGGTTTTCAGCAAGCTTTGTTAATGACATGTCATCAGTTGGTGATTTGGCTTTCATTCAGAACAGCGAGTACTGGATTATCTTCAAACTGCAACAAGTAATGAATCATGCATAAATTATACTCAAACATGCAAACAAAATGTTAGGATGTATTAAGAATATGATGCAAATGTTATACTGAAATCATATTATGCCTTTATATACATTGATGGTGCACCCTCATCTGGAGTGGTGAGTTCTGTTCTGCTCATCCTGGCTCATAGAAGATATAGCAGAAATAAAAGGTTATGTTCTTTACTTAAAAATCAATTAAAAGTATGTCCTTTAAGAAATTAAGCATCTGTGTCATACTGAGAGTACCTACCTCTGCCTTGTAGTGACACCATGAAAGGGAAACAAAATGAAAACTACGGTGCCTTTAAAAATAATTTTATCTAATCTGAACTACAAATACTAAAATTCATAATTGTAAGACTATTGCAGAGCATCACTTCAAGGCAGAGTTAAGTACACTGAGTGCCTGAGCTTAAAGGAATCCAAATATGTTAAGCGTAACCTTAACTCTGAATTTATTGGATTTGTAATAAACATTATAGGGAGACTGTAATTATCCCAAAATGAATCTTTATCCTTGTTACAGACCTGTACTCTCGACTTGAACTCCCATTTTAACTTTTTTTTTTTGGTTCTGACATAGAGGGCCTCGTACTTTGGGACAGAAGGCAGCCTCTAGCTGATCGAGGTAAGGAAGAAACATCCCTTATGGGCTGGTTATTTCATACTTGTCCACCATGGCATTTCCCGCACCTTCCTCTGAAGCATCTGGCACTGGCCACTGTCAGAAAATGAATACTACACAACATGGATGTTTGGTCTGATCTGGTATGGAAATTTCTACAGACAAAACAAGCTTCCAGATCTGAACTTTTTTTTTTTTTTTTTTTTTTAAAAGAGAAACTGAATTTTGTTGCGGGAACATTAAAAATGTGTTGAGTATATACTTTCCATCACATAAGAGTTACTTGGTTGTCCTCCATCAGTCACAGGAACATAAGGAGGAAACAGCTAGTAAGTTTCTTTTAGAATACGCTAGTTATCTGAGTACTGGGAGAACCAAGATCCAATATCCCTGGTCTCTGCTGGAAGCCCTGCCACTCAGCCTTCTCTCTTGAAATAGAATATATTTAACTGCATAGTGGCAGATTAATTTGATGGTTTTGAAAGTTAGTTTCTGCTTCTTTAACTCTCCTTGGTTTCTTTTGCATGCTTTAGTGTCTAAATAGGAATGATCCATGACGGCATCATAATCTGATGTATCAAGTGCAGGGCTCCAAGCCAAGTACTAATGTTAAATACATTTAAGAGTCACTTCTGAGAAGCCCATAAATGTCACTCTACTTCAACAGAAATGGACTCACACACACACATGTATTGTAAAGGGTTCTGAGATGGAAAACAGTTTTCAAACCTAGATTCTTACAAGCACTCAGAAATTTTCTTCTTGCTACATGCCCAGCAAAGCGTTTGGCAGAATCAATCTTAAAGACTGTTTCAGAACAGATGGAATCTTAGTTGGACAGTTCCAGTACTGAAGGGATGCACTGTAATCAGCAGCCTAAGAGCCAGTGCACGCATACACACAGACAAACCCCCAAACTTTTAAACTCTAGTATTAAAGGCCTTTTAAACTCTAGTATTAAACTACTGTGACAATTTTGGGTGGGTCACTTTTTCCAACATGTTTTGTTTGCCACCTTTCTAACGGGTACAAACAAGGATGAAAAACAAAGGAACATCTGTCTCCCCACTTCCCCCCAAAAGATTTTGCCAACAATTTTCTGTCGTGCCCCTTATTACTGAAGCTAAAACTCAAATAAGATCTTCCTCCGTTGCCATCCACCATATTCTGCAATGAAGTCAAAGTTTAATGTAAGTGGAGTATTGCCAACCGCAAAAGTTCAAAAACAATGTCCAAAAAGATGATATTGGCCCCCAAATCATGATATTTTTATAAATAGATTAAGTCATGTTTTTTGGTCTGTCTCCTGATTTTTGACTTCTCCTGCTGTGGAATGCTGGGCTTCATGCTTCTCTTGGCTCTGAGAACAGATTGTCATCTAGCGGTTACAGACACCATAGCCAATGTAACAATGCCCCTGTTTGGGTCACCTATTGCCAGTGAACCTGGCACCAATGGATGAGAAAGCATGATTCTCTATCACTTGAGCTAAAGAACCATATCTCCTAGCATGGAAGCAGTACTAGAGCATAAACCTTTGAATGTGACAGAGCTGCTAGAGGGTGACAGAGTCACACTCAATTAGCACAGATTACAGAAAAATCTAATATACCATGTTCCTTTGGAAAGACTGCAAGGCAGAGTGGATGAACCTTGGCCCTGTTATATCAGAGATCGTTTACAGCCAAGGGATGTTCTGTTAAGAGGGGAGGGGAATATTTTCCTTCCCTCTGTCCCATTGAATAAGTCACTCTATGTCTAGACAGAAGTCAATGTATCGCTGAAGTAAACAAACTGTATTGACAATCACCACCAGAACGGAGGGACTTTTTGCAAAATCCTAAGAGAAATACTAAATTAAAGGTATCTATGGAACTTTCTACTAATCATTAGTCGGACAGAGCTTGCAGTCTGATGTATGCTTCAAACAATACTCCACAAAACTATGTTTCAAAAAGTATTGTAGAACTGATGAATGAAATTGTTTTTAATTGTTCACTTTATTAATGTAACTTAATAAGTAAAGTTTTATGAATGAAACAATATTCATTCATAAAACCGATTACCCCAATAACTGGCTAATTAACAATTAAAATGCTTGTTAAGAGTCATAGCTGTTCAGCCAGCTGCCTTTGTAAGTTTCACTATCAATCCAATTCCTGCTTAAATCACTGAGACTTGCACTGTTTCAGTATTGTAATTTCTGTTTACCATTTATTACACTTGCCTACAGTGTAACTTCTGTTCACTGTTTGCCATCCATTATACTTGTCTATATTGTAACTTCTGTTCACTGTTTGCCATATTGTAATTCAAACCTCATTTTAAAAAGCTTACTCCATTTTGTAAGGGCTTGCTGCAACCTTCATTTTTGCAAACCCTGCTGTAATCTTATTAGTTTAGTTTAGATGTGTGAATGAGGTATGTATGGATGATGGACTCAACCTCCAGCCCCAGCCTGTCCTGATTAAATAGAGTTAAACACCAACGGCTGAAGATGCAGACAAGAGCCCTAACAAAGTAAAAAGAATCCACCCTAAAAAGAAAAGGTACAATAGAAGGAAGATCAAAGCCCGGTCCAAGGCTGAAAGTCATGTCTGCAATTGATGGGTGATCAATCACCAAACCTGAAGGCAGCGTGACACAGCAAAACCTATAGACTCTGGATTCAAACTAAAGCCTACAAAAAAGATGGGTGAGATGGAAAACTTTGGAGGAGGGTAACATTCTGCTGCCAACATGGAAGGGTATCGGTGCATGCCCAACAGAGACCCAGCTCGTCCTTGTGCCCAGCTTTCCTGGCCAGTTAGCCGCCACAAGCTACGAACCCAAGCTGCAAACTCAAGCCACAGACTCAAGCAGGACTGGTAACTATGCAGCAGCTGCAGAACATCTGATGGATGTGTGTAAATGTGTGTGTGTAAATGTGTGTGTAAATGTGTATATATATATATATAGGTATTAGGTATAATATGTGTGTGTATAAGGATTAAGATATTAGTTATTGGTCATAAATCAAATTGTTATCGTAATAAATGTGGCATCTTTATCTTGTCCCCTTTAATAAGATCCTGCTAGTTTTTATTGGTATAACAGTATCTATGGTAAATGAAAAATACAGTCACTAGTAAGCCATTGCTTCCTATTTTGAGAAAATGACAAAGTTTGAAAGTGGAGAAGAAAATCCGAGATCACTAAATACATGTTTAAATACAGACAGACATTTATGTCTAAATCTGCCCAAGGCAAGTGAACACTGCCCCCCAAAGAACTGCCGTGCCAGGCATCACATCCCACACATCTCTGGGCAGAAATATGCTGCTTTAGAAAACCTTATGTCACGTAAGAGCTTTTAACAATTTTTGTACAAATGGATGGGGAGTTTCTGAAAAGCTCAGACCGCCTTGGGGAAGCTATACCTCCATTAGTCACAGGCCCAGCACAAGCACAGCAGAGACCATGACCCCCCTCCCCTATCCATTCCTGTGGAGGGACCATACAAGGGAGTTCACTCTCTGGGCTTATTGACTCCTTAACGTCTCTGCTGAGACTGCCAACCAGGGGGACAGTTAGTGCTAGCTGTGATGGGTAATGTGGCCATCTGCACACTGGTAATAGGCCTGAGGTCATCAACAAAGGCCCCCCACAATCACAAAAGGCACTTTCCAATGTTTCTATGTTGGCTGCTTAGTAACAAACCTTTTCAAAAACAATTAATAATGATTTTGCAGCCTTCTGAGTTACATCTAAACAATGAACTACAACAGATGCAACTCTTGAAGACAGACAAGCATTAGTAGCCAGAAAAGCTAATTACATCACAGTCACCCAAGGAATCAGCATTCAAACAGCCTCTTCTACACAAGTCCATGGGTTTTAATTGGGCAGCAATGGACAATGCTCTAATTAAAGAGCTGAATGATTTTCTAACTAGTAAATTCCCTGCAGATGCAGCGAGTGTTACCACCAATTAACATTATACCCGAATGTTTGCAATTACTGGAGAAGGAAAAGGGCAAAACAGAAAATCCATTCGGACTTTAAGCAGAGCCTGAATTGTGGTACAATACCTGAAATGAAGCAATGCAAATTCAATTACATATTCTGGTAGCTGCTGCTGGTGGCTACCAAACAAACCAGATTTACATAAGATGATAGAGAAGCTCCTTGGCACCCAATGGGATGGGGAGCCAGCCCCCTCTTTAGAACTAATGAACTGTGCAATGAGGAGCTCAGGAACCCACATTCCCAGAGGCAAAGTTTATCTGTTAATGCAACAAACACTCCCACTAAGGCCTGGTCCACACTAACCCCCCACTTCGAACTAAGATACGCAACATCAGCTACGTGAATAATGTAGATGAAGTCGAAGTACCTTAGTTCGAACTTACCACAAGTCCAGGTGCGGCAGGCAGGCTCCCCCATCGACTCCGCGTACTCCTCTCACGGAGCAGGAGTACCGGCGTCGACGGCGAGCACTTCCGGGATCGATTTATCGCGTCTAGACAAGACGCGATAAATCGAACCCAGAAGATCGATTGCTTACCGCCGGACCCGGAGGTAAGTATAGACCTACCCTAAGTAAAAGCAAAGAGCTCAGAACCCAACCATTCAGTCAACAGACTGTAGGCAATATCGCATCACAAGTAAATCTCCCCACAGGTGCTGAAACACAATCCAGAGAGCAGGTGGGGGACTCAACTGATAAAACATTAGGTCACTTTGCAGAAGATCAGACTTCAAAAATCTCAGGCCTTTTAGCCCTCTAGCTAGCAGGTAGCAGTGAGGAGATGATAAGAAATGTGGAGTTGATGCTTAGTTTTCACCGGGTGGGGAGAGTGTCAGCATATAAATGCTTCTTAGCAAAAGTGGTTTTGAGCACGGCAATGAAATGGAGGTTTAATCAGGAAAGCCAGTTTTTGAAGATGTCTTCAGACATTGAGGGTGTTGAATCATGCAAGTGGGGCTCATGTAAACAAATATCCATCTTTCTACATATCACAGTGCTGACCACTCTAATGGTTTCTGTTAGCTTGATGCACCTCACAGTACATTACTGTGTTTCAACCCATTCCCCCATTACACTAATAGTACTGAGCTAACTGTATTTCAGCTTGCTAGCCAGCCCTTAATGGACACACTTCACATCTTGTTGCACCTCTTAGTAGCAGTGTTGATCACTTATCCCATTACATGCATTATCTGAAATAAAATCTTCTCTTCAAAAAATTTTTATGAGAGAGAATCTCAAACTTAGGACGTACTTCAAGAACTCTTAATTATTATTTTGCAAAATCCCAGTGCTAGATGGCAGACTGGAAAGGGCATGTAAGAGAAAAGTAATTTATAATGCTGGAATATGATGCTTCAGAAATCTGACATTGAAATTTCCAGTCCAATGCAAAATGGTAGGATTTCAACCACACAAATAAAAATAAATAAAAAAATGACCAGCCACACAATAGTAATATTCACCCAGATGTTTGCTTGTAAAAACCTCCTCTCTGATATGAACTGCAACGCTAAGGTAGTGAATGTGGTTAAGGGTTACAGAAGCCATGTAGCACTAGTTCCTTCATGGGCAGGAGGTGCTTCAAACTCTCCGAATAGTTCTCAATTCTTTAGCCTGCCTGAACACTACTACACTAAATTTTAATAATTACTGTCTATACAAAATCTTTGCATACAAGTCTAAATTGCTAAATTAAAATGGGCAAAACATTTCAAATAACAGCACTGCATTGCTCTAGAATGGGTGGATGGAATCACACAGGCCTAATTTTATTTGCAATACACTTATATGACTTAGATTCAGTATGGATGTTGTATACATAAAACAACTGATTACTTTGAACAGCATCCAGAGCGAATACAGATTCTATAAAAGGTAATACAAAAATTAGTAAATCCATTCCTACCTTATCGTTTCTTCTATCAGCCGATCCGAGCTGGAAGCAAAAAAAAAAAAAAAAAAAAAAACAATGGTCAAAAAAAGTAACAAGCACTAAATATTTTAGATCACTACAAGCAATGTTTTGCAGAATACAGCCCTTTAACAGTTAGCCCTGGTGGTGAATTATTTGGGGGGCCACCCAAATGAAGACTTGGCCTGTATAATGAAAGTCTTAGCAGAAAATACAGTTGAAAGCCTTCGCAGAAACATATTAAATATGTTCGTTTGGCGAGAGCACAACCTCATCCTCTCCGCTATCTCAAATCTTGGGCAAGCCCCAAATGGACCTAATATAATAACAGTTGTCAACATGGTCAAAACATAAAAGCTGAAACTGAATTCCCTTTGATTAAATCTACACAAACTGGTTTGGAACTATTTGCTGAACAGAGTGTGCACTTCATGATGGAAAAACGGGACATGCTATTTCTGAGACTGGCATACGGCACCAAGAAGAGCTAGAATATTTATATCCTCAAACTATGGAACGCAGAACTTGAGAGCCACGCACGTGCCACCTAGCTGACCACTGCTATTCAGGAAGTTCCATTGCTACATCCCTAGGAATATGAAGCCCACAGCAGCGCTCTGTGGAGACAATGTTCACGGAGAAGAACAAACAAAACGCCTAGAATATTCAAACGATTTTGTTTTTTCTATTATTCAGGTTATTGTAAATACCCAGTTTCATTTCAAAGCCATATTTTATAACAAGTTACAAAACACTGAAAATAGAAGTGTCTCGTAATAAAGCAGGTAAAACTTTAATGTAGCAGTGCAATGTATCATCACAATATTTCAGTATCTGTCATTAGGTGATGCTCCCATATTTCTAAATTTAAGAAAATCTAGTCTAATATGTACATTTTTTAAAATCCACAATTAATCAACAAACACTCAGAATCAGATTAGGAGTGTAAAAAAACAGAAAAAAAAATCTCCCTGACCAGCATGAATTAGCACAAACAAACAAACAATTCCACCCCTCTCCTCAAATCAACACAGTACATTCAGATATGTGCTGTAGGACTTAAGTGCATTTCTTCTTTCTCTGTGCTCCATACATCACTGTTTAACAATTTCCTTGCCTTCATCTTATGCAATGTTTATTCCACAGAACTACATGAACCCTA
The DNA here is from genome assembly GCF_013100865.1 of Trachemys scripta elegans. NCBI lineage: Eukaryota > Metazoa > Chordata > Testudines > Emydidae > Trachemys > Trachemys scripta. The sequence continues at coordinate 2,706,281 of NC_048315.1, read as the reverse complement.
GAAGAGATGCCGAGAAAGGGAAGTGTTTGCTACTTTAACCTGGCATAGAAATCAATCTGAAGTTTTTATTAAAAACAACATATTGAATTTATTGCTGCCACGATAAAAGGGTTATAAGAAGTAAAAGAGGTACGATTATCCTCACCTTACATTCTTTTTGCTCCCACTCACTTCCAGGACTCAGTTTTTCCTTCAATTAGTTCAAGAAAATAAGTTTCCATGAGCCATCTGAAAGCAGAGCTGAGTTCTGCCTCCTCTTTGCAACAATCTGCCCAATTTGAAACTTTACCAGAAACCCCCACACGTACGCCCCCATCACACTAGTGTGATCACACCGAAGTAGCAACTTGTGCAGTATTTTTATATATTCACTCTCCCAGGAGCAGATGCTAACACAAGATGTCCCGATTTCATCTGTGTTAAGGAGAGTGAAAACAAACAAGTTGCTATTTTCAGTGCAGTCCATGGCTTGAGTTAATATTATGAAAACATGGAGAGTGACTACAGCCAGCCAAAAATATTCAGCGTGAAAAGAAACAGAGGACTCAACTGAGGCACTCAAGATTGTAAAAGGTGTAGTAAAAGTAGATTGGTCCCCTCAGCCCCTAAAACAAAGTCACTCAAATCAGTGGCAAGTAAATTAGAACAATCTAAAAAACCTGCTTCTTCGCACGATCAGTAGTCAGTCTGGGGAATTTACTATGGAATGAGTGCAGAGAGCCAAATACTGTAGTTATGGAGACTATGTAAAGATAGCCAAATGTCAAGTTTCAGGGCATTCACTGATCGCTAGAGGAGATAGGAAGGAAAGAAAAATTTCTCAATGGTATGTAACCAATTTGAGAGTGTTCTTTTAGAACACTGCTATCTCTTCTAACTCCAACAGGTAGATTGTGTGGGTGACCCAAAATGATGCTGATCTACAGGAAATAAGAGACTAAATAACAGATGGAAAGCACAACTGTGTACATTTCTGAGTTTTTGTATATTAACAATGAAAAAGACATTGCAGAGTTTGTGAAGTGCAGAGTACGAACTGGTAATTGGACACAGTTTGCATTTATGAATATTCTTTGGAGCCAAACAGTTCCATCAGTGGTGTGATCATTTGTTTGGGTGTCCGGTTAGGGGAAGAATTCCAGTCAGCCTTATGGGCACCCAGCAGGCATCTCAAAGTCTGCTACTGTCTTCAATGCTGTTATACCTAACGGAAATGCCAATTTTAGTCTGCAGGTATTTTTGTCTCAAGAATGACTACTGCTGCATACATGAAAAATCTTGGAATGCCAACCTCCCCTCCCCCGCCTCCAAAAAAACAAAAAAACAAAAACAAGCAAAAAACCCAAAAGTTTTTGCAAGTGTAAAATGTATTCTTGCAGACCTCCTCTTCTGTTCACCATGCCACAAATGACTAGGATCTGATAATTCAAATAACTTAAAAGCCAGCCATGAAGTGCTCTTTGGTGGTGTATTCAGTGAAAGTGAGACTCCCACAAAGTCTGGGATGGGCCATGAGCAGCCACATGGTGCCTTTGAACCAAAGGAAAGTTACAGCCCTATTTAAATCTATTATAATTTACAGGGGCAACTTGTCACTGTCAGCCTCAGACTGAAGCCTAGCAATACAGGTCAGAAATACCGTACAGAACTCATCAGCTCTTCGTAAACCTAAATGGTGAGTGTAGAACACTTTCATTTCAGTGGAGAGGAAAAAACAGAATAGCTGAAATTGTTCATATAGAGACCTAAGTGACTGACACATTCTCCCATAGTTTTCCTAAAAGCAACGGTTTTCAGGCCATGAAGTGATGGCTTATCATTTCACAGTGAAGCCACTAACTGTTCTCTCTACCTTAAAAAGCAAGCGCAATTTAGTCAGCTTTATTATTTAATCAGAAGATTAAATACCAAAGCACCACATTTAAAAGCTTCAGTCCCACAAGCTGTGCAGCAGATTAACAACTAGTTTCATCATACAGAGCTGATATACTCATCAGCCACAATATTTGGTTTTAATAAAATATGGTTAAACCTACAGCCAGATTCTAAATGCTGACAGATCATATCCCAGTTCAGTTCAATGCATAGGAGTTTTGACAGACTGCTTAGTGTGAAAAAAGGTATTTCTATAGCAGTAACAGTTTACCATAAAAATATGTAACTATTCAAAATGAAGTCATGTGTGTCTATTTCTATTCCCATTACATCTGATTACCAAAAGGAGTATAAACAGAATCTCTTTTCTAATTAAGTCTTCTTCCAGCTGGATGAATCTCATGCTGTCATAAACAGAGTGCATCTGCTCTGAAGCCACTTTGGTCACAAACACGAGTCAAGCAATAGGCAATGCATTATCTTACTTCTACTGCACTTTATAGCCCAAAGCACGCCATAAACTATCCACACACACAAAATCACTTCAACTCCAAAATAAAGCTACTCTGTGGTGAAGACTGGCAGAGGTGGATAATCTGTGCTAACACAGCCATACATCTTTCATCACCTACACCATTCAGGTGGATTAGAAGAAAACACCACCACAAAAAATGTTACAGCCATCTAAACCGAAATAACAAACATGCAGCAATTCTTGATTTTTAGAAATGGCAATCATTTTCATTTGTTCCAAAGGTACCAGCTGCAGTTGAAAGTCTCTTCAGAATGAATGAAGCACAGGTAAGTAAGGCTGACTTGTGTAGGACAGAACAGACAAGTCTTAGTGTTCTTATACTAGATGGTCGACCCTTCTATGGTGGTGAAGCACTGGAATGAGTTACCTAGGGAGGTGGTGGAGTCTCCTTCCTTGGAGGTTTTTAAGGCCGGGCTTGACAAAGCCCCTGGCTAGGATGATTTAGTTGGGAATTGGTCCTGCTTTGAGCAGGGGGGTGGACTAGATGACCTCTTGAGGTCCCTTCCAACCCTGATATTCTAGGATTCTATGATTCTATTCTTGTCACGTAAATTTCCTTGAAGCTGGGAATTCATGCAAATCTACTGCACATAACTACTTCAATATATCCTTCTCAATGTTCCAAGGTCACTCCTTCCTTCAGCTTCACAGTGAGAGGCAATCAGACAGACTGACAGTATTTTCTAAAGCATACTCCAGTCATCAACCTGCAGCAGACAGTGAACTAGGATGTGTAGTGATGCTGTTTACAGTCACTGTCACTCAGCTGCTTTGTGACTTAAGACATTTTTTCTGAGATTTTGTCCATGACTCTTTAACGAGATAGCAGTAGCTTATAGACAAGATCAATGTATTAGAAATCTTAAAGTTTAACAGAAGTATTAAACTTTTCGAGAGTCAAACTTGAGCATATGTCGAATCATAGAAAGTCAGTCCTACTGACAAACCATGATCTGTATTCACAAGGTCTCTCTCATCCAAGGCTTTTAAAATCCACAACCACCCATCCAAGAGATAGGTAAGCTTTATTCCATCCATTTTACACCTGGATATATCAAGAAACAGGGCGGTTATGTGATTCACCCAAAGTCATACAGTACATACATGATAGTCAGGAAAAGTCCTGAAGCTGTAACTACTAGACTACACTTCTACATTTAACACAAGTTACTTTCACAAGCTGGTATTACTGTGTGCATACATTTCCTGGAATTCCACCCAAGAGGAGAGGATGGCTAATGCTTCAACCCACAGCACTGTCTTGACTCTCTTCCTGAACATTTGCTGCACCTCAGTAGAACATTTTGTGTTAATCTCTACTGCAAGGATATTAAAACAAGGAAGCTTGATTTACAGTGTTTTTAAATGACAAGTTTACTATTTTTATATAAGTACCTACACTTTATCCTGCTCAGAAAATAAATGTGAAAACAGAATTTAGTATGGTGACCGAACATTGCACTTGTAGCATGGAGAGAATCTAAGGTATCTGCTGACTCGTGCAAAAATTCTTCAGAGTTTGATTTCAGGTGACTTCAGTAATTCAAAGTACACAAATAAAGCATGGCAGAACAAAATTTTACACTTTTCCTCCTTTGACTCAAAAGCGTGAGTTATTTCAATTGAAATGTTTAATTGAAATATTTTAAACATTCACAGATATCTAAAGAAGTTAAATCTCTACAGGTAGCTTGTCTAGGTCTAGTCAGACATTGTTTGCTTGTGAGGAAATCAGAAGCCCATGTGCTAAAGAGGTTTTTTTTGGTCAAATGTTAAAGGAACAGAAAATGTCTGATCAATATTTTAGGAAGCATGCACTGTGCTTTACTATTAATTTAATTTTGTTCAAATTTGATCTAAAGATGGAAGGACATTTAAACTTATGCGGCAGGAGAAAAACAAACCAGACATACTATACGTACCTTAATAAGTGGTATAGAATATGAAAAGTATGCAAAGTCAAGAAAAAGAAAATAGGTTCATATTCATTGTTTTAATTAAGCAATTAGTAGCTAATTGAGGCATGAGGTAGTTCATTTCCTTGCTTAACTGACAAGCTCAAAGCATTGACAAATGTGCTCCTTACAAAATATCATGACTTTGCTGTTCTGTTTTCCGAACGAAAACTGCAAATCTGGTGGACATTACTCTGTGAACACCTAAGCAAGCAATGATTGTTCAGGGCAATATTACTCTGATTCGCCATCTGTTTCAATATGCCAGGAATTTTCACCTGTCCACACAGATGGAGCTTTGATGTCGGCATTTAAAAATACCTATGAAAGGAATGATGAAAAGATGCTGAAACAATCAAATACTATAGCACATGGCATGAATCCAACGGTAGCAATAATGCATATGAAATAATCAGGCCTTTGTGCAAGTACTGTAACAATAGGAAAGTTCTTCCAATTTGTCATCCACATAAAGACAGTTATAGATTAAGTGAAACAAGAGAGGGCTTGGGGGGGTGGGGGAGGAGAGAACCCTGCTCACAATACAAAAATTTTAACCACCAAATATCTTGCCTCCCAAGTCAGGTTTGCCAGCTAAATAGCAGTGAATTCAATCACCGATGCAGACTGTCACTTCATGACTAAAAAGGGAGAAATCTTTGTCCTATTCAAGTCAATGAGAATTTTGCCACTGACATCACTGGGGCCAGGATTTACCCAGTGGGTTTACTTGACAGGGAACAAAGTTATGTCAGTGTCAGCAAGACAGTTAATTTGTACACACCTCAAAGTCCTTTTATGAAAGAAGGCTAAGGAGGGTACTTTAACCTCTGAGATACAATCAGATGCTTCAAGCATAAACGTCAGGACCCTATTTCACAACAGTAAGAATCATTTTGATATAAATGAGAAAACACACAGTAGACTGGCTAACAGCATTTGCTGGCTCTTTTTCCTCTCTTTCCGTAGCTGGAGCTCATTTCATTTGCAAAGCTAATCGCTTTTCCTTTGTTTCTCCCTGTAAGGGGCTCACTACACACTGCAGGTCTGGGAATGCAGCTCGCACTGCAACAGATGCCTCATTGGTTGCTTTGCAACAGTCTTTCTTCCAGTAATTTGGCTCTCCAGCCAGGTCACTATTTGTTCCACCTCTTCTGAAGTTACACAGTTCAACAGGATCACTGTCCAAATGCATTTCCAGACTGGTCAGCCTCACTTTGGCCTGTGTGCCAGTATCTCAGTGACTGGCAGAGGAACCCAGACCTCCCACTACACCGGGTTCCAGCCCAGAGACCCTCTACCAGCAATCTAGGTCTTCAGTGCCCCTCCCCTGTTGCTGTTTCCCTGGGCCCCTGCCTACCAAGCCTCCCGATCCTCTCTTTCCTGCTTCTGGGTTTACCACTGGAGCTTACTCTACTTCCGTGGCTACTTCACCCCTCCTAGCTTTGTGTCAGACTCCTTACTCCAGGACAGGATCCCACTGCATACTCTCCCCTTGGGGCTTTCTCCTGGCTCCTGATGACCTCCCTCCTTCCAGGAAGTGACTGCAGATTCCAGCCCCCTTCTGCTTTCAGCCTCTTGACTTTATAGTGCTGGCCTAGCACTTCCCTAGCTGGGCTTCACTCTCAATCCCGGCCCTCCCTTTCAGATGATGCCAGGTGACCTAACCGGCCTCTCATGCCCTTGTTAACCTTATTGGCTGGGGTGGGATGCACACCCTATCTTTCAGTTGGGGGAGTGTGATTAATTGCCAACCTGGATTCCACCAAACTGCTTGCATTAGGTCATTTCTATATTCAGAGCCCTGGATCACCAGGCTAGGCAACTAGAAGCTTCAAGAAATGTAATATTACAAACATACCGACCAGGAGAAGGTGTACAGTATCAGGGGGTAGCCGTGTTAGTCTGTATCTACAAAAACAACAAGGAGTCTGGTGGCACCTTAAAGACTAACAGATTTATTTGGGCATGAGCTTTCGTGAGTAAAAACCTCACTTCTTCGGATGCATCCGAAGAAGAAGGAGAAGGTGTACTTGACTTGCACGGCCAGCCATTCAATCGTTTTGAAAAAAACAAGTGGAGGCTCTAAAGTAAAAAGCTCTGGTTGATCAAAAGCAAAGATCAAACATCTCTCTTGTTTTGGGCAAAAAGGAAAAATAAAACCTCAGATCATTCAACTTTTTAAGATTAAGTAGAGAATGAAAACTAGAATACATTTTATTCTGTGGTAGTGAACAAAATGTTTTGTCCACCAAAAAGGAAACTAAAAATGAAATTAAAACATCCACACCTTTGTAATGCTACTGTCCATAAAAGGGAACACCGTAAAAAGAGCCTTGTGCAAACAACAGGAAAGTCCTTGCTGAGCTTCTAGCAAAGTACTGGTGGAAGCAGCAGCTTGAGGTATGTGAAAAGCATATGACAAACAGCGAGGAGTAGGGGGATAGATGTGACTACAAAGTATAAATCTCATGTCTCCATCAATATACATGACAAAATCTGAAAAGAGATAATCAGTCAAAAAGGTAATGACTTGAAATGAAATGAGTGTTTTCAGGGACAAAGGCTCCTTATACGGAAACGATTTTGAGAGCAGATGGATAGAGGCACAAATCTCTGAGCAAACTGCAAGCTTGCAGGTTTTGCTTCATGTGTTAATTAAAACAAATTCTTGAAGATAAAAAGACTCAGAGTAAGAGTTTTCAGACTTTACTTCCTCAGAGGCATAATGAAAAAGTGTAGCATGTCTGCAATCCTCAAGCAGAACGACCTGTACAAATATCTTGCAGGCACATGGGACATTAAAATTAAGATATTACACAGATATTCAGAAATCTTGATTGAACACCCCATTTATAGGTGCTAAACATCCAAGTGGGCTTGTTCTGCAGATCACTGTAGTGTGGAATTTAACATTTGGTAGCCAGAGAGTTTCATGAAGATTGAGAGCAGACACTAAATTGGTAGGGAGACAACAGAGCACTACTGGCACTAAAGAACTTATGTTCTAATGCAACTCCCATCAGCGTAAGCAATCTGTTAAATCTGGAGTGAAAGGCATCAAAGTATAATCTCTCACGCTGGCCAGTCAGCATACAATGTCACTGGGAGTTTAATTTCTTTCCAGATAGTCACATGCAGTTTATGCATCATAGAAATATGCAAGTGAGAACACAGGGCAAGCAGTCACTGAGTACTATGCCCGGAAATGCTTATAACAACAGCGGAGGGTGGGGGGGTGTAGTCTCAAATTTAAAATTCCAACAACATTTCCTAGACAACTTGCCACAAATGCTTGGGCAGAATTATTTATTAAAATACTGGAGACTGAACAGGAGCCACACTATGTGGCACATTCACAGACAGCAGATGTTGGCATCATCTAGGAAATGTTTTCTGATTAGACTAATGTGTGGGGAAAATCAGCATTATTCAGCTGCTCAGGATACATATTATTTGCTTACTATTTATGAGCTCTCCCATTCAGGCTCAATTCTCTCTCATACCCACCAAAATTGCCATCTAAATCTTTCCTTCCTCTCTCCAAGGGGCTCCTCAGGAAGGACTACCTTGAAGTTATAAATGAGAACTTGTAAAGTGCTCAGATACTACAGTAACAAGCCCAGTATCAATACCTATAGATAGAAAACCCCACCCGTTAGTGCTGTATTCTGGCCCTAAAGCACAAAGAGAAACCTACTGATTTAACAAAGGCTACTTACTTTTTGTCCCTTAAAAAAGGGATCCTATAAGGCAGGGGTAGTCAATAGGTAGACCACGGGCCAAATCCGGACCGCCAGATGCTTTTGAACAGACCCTGAAATATTTTTATTTACTTATTATTGTATTTTATTATTATTTTCTCTGGAGTCTGGACCTTGACCAAGAAAATTGGACCTTGACAGAAAATAATGGTCTACCCCTGCTATAAGGCTACCTCCAAGCCACTTATTTCCTGTCAGTTTCCAGTACACAATTTATCTGAGGAGGACGGTTAAAAGCCTAATATAAAAACAGAGACTATCCCAAATCATCTATACCTCAGAAGTTTAATTAAGTGAAGCAGCTGGTTTCCTATCACTAGTAAGAGCCAAAAGTGATTGGTTGGATGGCACCAAGATCCCCATAATGAAGTTTCGGGAGGCTCTCTGCTCTTGGTAGTACAGGTTCCTGGAGAGACCAACCCTTCCATAATTGCTGTATATTACCCATCGGAAACGTACTAAATGAACTAAAACAGGGACAGCCATTAATGTAAGTCATTATCACTAACCACAACTGTCAGAACAATTCCAGTAAATCACTAATGGACTATATCGGCTTTTCTTCAAGTTTTACATACTGTATGCAGCCCCAACATTACAAGTGCTGCTTTCATTACACATTGTAACCCAGGGAAAAATTGAATATATTTTTGTCCAAGAAACAATCAATACTTAATCATTCATATGTAAACGTTTTAAGGAGCAGCTTCACAAAAGCTGAACACTAACCTGACAAAAGAGATTGGGTCTATCAAGATACAACACAACACACTAATTTGCATACACCTCTGAACAAGGGGACTGCACAAGTCCATCATGGGGAAGAGCATTGTCTATTAATTGTACTCTTGCAGACAACGGATCATCATGGCTTCTGTATCCCATTCCTAGTTCAACCACTTACTGTGTAAGCTTGCGTAAGACAGTTCACTCCTCTCTCAAGTGGGCATAATAATGCTTACCTATTTTATAGGTGGGAGAGACAAAGAGAAGGACTGCAAGATTAGTATCTTCAAAAGGATTATTGTCCTGCAAACAACAGCCCTAAATGTTGCTCAGGGTATTAATGCAAGTCATTTCCAGCAAAACCAACAAAAAATGAAAGATGAACACTGAGGTTTTTCTTTTAATATTATTCTGTTCACAACTCTATTAAAAAAATCTCTGTAGAAAGCCCTAATGTGCTCTGCCTCCCCAATTCTGTGAATCTTCATCCGCTGTCTTTGTTTTTTTTTTTTTTTTAAAGAGAGAGAGATGGATGCAGTAAAGCATGGGGCTTCCAGCTAGGGATTTGGCCAAATTACTGATATAGCAACCATCTGCCCATTCATTAGGTTTCAAAAAATGATTCCTATAATTGCAGGGGTAAATACACAACACACTGAATGTCTGTCAATTTTAAACTTTAAAGTGCACTCTACATTTAAACCATCTGTAGCCCAAATTTGAGATGCAATTCAGTAATGTATGATGATCTGCAATGGTGTTTTGCCAACTTGATTTCTTGTAAAATTTCCTGCACTCTCAGGCTTGTCTTTTTATCTGCTGATAGTACAAGATGGCTTTCTTCCAAAGGTGAAATTATACTCAATAGAAACAAGCCTCTCAAGTGAAAGAAGAGCATTCTTCACCTTTAACCTGATAGCAAAGCTAAAGAGGAGGGGGACAGGGAGGGGGATGGAAACTAGTTCTTGTTAACAATGGGGATTTGAAGGAGATCATCTTTAGAAGGGGAGAGCCACTACACTATACCAAAATGCAGACCCCAGGGACATCAAGAGGTCTGTTACAATGGCCAATGAAATTCAATGGCCAAGGTTATGCTGGAGGATTGACTAGATCAATGGTTCTCTGCCAGGGGGCCATACTCCCCTAGGGGGCCATGAGCCAGTTTAATGGGTCCATGGGGCTCTGCGGCAGAAGCCCCGGTGCTTCCCGCGGGGCTGAAACCTGAAGTCTCAAGCCCTGGTGCCCCCGTGGGGCAGAAGCCCACCACTCCCAGCTGAAGTCCCATTCACCCAGTCCCGCAGGGCTAAACCCCCAAACCCCAACCCTGCCCGAAGGCTGAAATCTGGAGCCCAGAGGCCCCCCCCGGCCAGCTCTGCAACTGAGGCCCCAAGCCCCCCTTTGCTGAAGCCCTGAGGCCCAGCCCTGCAGCGCTAAAGCCCACGACCCCTCATGTCTGCAGCCAGGAGCCCCAAGCTCCCCGCTATGGCATCTGAAGCCAGGAGCCCCCCTACCCCCACCCCAGGCCATGGAGTTTTTAGATAGGTGGGGGGCTCAGAAAGAAAAGATTGAGACTAGACTAGACTGGATTAGATGATCATCATCCCTTCTGGCCTTAAAGATCTAAAGACTCAACTAATAGTTTTGCTGGCAAAAAAGTGAAAGCTGTCTACACTGAAACAGGATCCTTTGCCCTCTTAGATTCTGTTTTGAAGTCAGCTAATTTTCAGAAAGCAGATGGCTTCATGTAAGCAATAAAATTAACACTGCCCTAAATTATGAATGTCAATTTTAGGAATATACTAATATTCCTAACCCAACATTTTGCATCTCCCATCAGAAGTGTTTACAGTGAAGCAGATCAAGATATCAGGTTCACGACGACAGAATGAGACTGCTCTGAGGAAGTCCCTAACATGAAGAATGAAATGACATCTCATCAAAATCTTACCCGACTATAAAAATTATGCAGGTTTCTTCTCCACAAAGCTGAGTGCCCTGACACTGCCTCCCTAGCTTTCACTCTCCCTACCTTCCCCAAACTTCGCTACCAGACACTCTGAACACCCAAGCTCTCCACCTCACCAGCAGCCAGGCTGGAAGGCTCTTGTCAATTTCACTTCCTGAAGTGAAATTGACAAAAGTCTTCAAGGTGGGCACTTGAGAAGCAGAAAAATCTCAGTTTTGTTCTCCTGAATTTTTCTATAAATCCCTTCCCATGAAAATTTTTGCAGTCCACTTTTCACCCTCATTCAGGATGAACATTTTTTTAAAAAATATGAAATTTCTCGCTAGAAAGGGTTTCCGTTTTCCAGTCAGCTCTGATTATTTACATCTCCAGAAAAACAGGGGATGGATTCAGAAACCATTATTTCAATATAGCTCCATAAGTGTATATAATGCCGTCCCAAAGGCATGAATGAGGCTGGCATTTCCAAAGATGCCTTAAGGGACTTAGGTGCCCAAATTTGATTGCACTGCAGTGGGAGTTACACCTAGCTTCCTTGGACTCCTTTGCAAATCCCAGCAATAGATTGGAGGGAAAGGACAATGATCTCAGCAGCAGTCCTTTGGATGGGCTGGACAAAAGTTTGTTTCACCCTCCTCTAAGGGTACATCTACACTACAGCGGGGAGTCGATTTAAGATACGCAAATTCAGCTACGTGAATAGCGTAGCTGAATTCGACGTATTGCAGCCGACTTACCCCGTTGTGAGGACGGCGGCAAAATCGACTTCTGCCGCTTTTTGTCGGCGGCGCTTACTACCACCTCCGCTGGTGGAGTTAGAGCGCCGATTCGGGGATCGATTGTCGCGTCCCGATGGGACGCGATAAATCGATCCCCGAGAGGTCGATTTCTACCCGCCGATTCAGGCGGGTAGTATAGACCAGACCTAAGAGACTTTCCTCTAATAGAAAATCTGTTAAGCCCTTTGGGGCTAAACACACAACCACTGATGTATAATAGGCATCTACAAAAGTACGAGACATTTAAAGATCCAAGAACATTCTTTAAACAATGTACATTATTTATACTGGGAATTCCGGGTTACTTTACTGGAGTCTGTTCTAAACCCATTCCCACCACTTTCTCAATGAATAAATAATAAAATACTTGCAAAACCCAGTTTTCAAAGCCACCCCACCTCTGCAATAACTTATCAGCCAGAGTTGTGATGAGTTTTAAAACAGGGCAACCCCCATGGTAATGAAAACTACAATAATGCAATATCCTGCTAATTTTCACAGACACACCAAATAACCCCCACACCAGAAATGTAGTCTTAATTTCATGCTAGTTGAAGTTAAATAGATATGAATACATGGTAACAGCATTGTAAGCTCTTTACTTACTGTTTTGCACTGTTTCTCAGCTCATAAAATAGAAATATAAGTGCATAAGGGTCTTCTTTCCTGTCAATTAATAATGTTCACATACATTATGCACACACACACAGTATATCAACTATTACAACTGCTACTGTCTTGTTTGATGAGAGGTGAGACTGCTCCCTGAAATAGTAAATACCTACAAAATACAAAGTGATTATAGAAGACATCAATGTAAAGAGTTGCCTCTGTTATGAAGTTTATGAAGAAAATGAGACTGGGTAGTTGCAACACCACATATTTCAAGCATTGGACAAATCACTTCTCAGTACACAAAGCTGACAGTTAGATATTCATTTCATTAAAATGCTGTGCTGAGGTGGTAAGTAAATGCCTTGATGTTACTCAAAACAGGCTTTTAAATTGCTACAGACTGACTGACGGGTACTTCACAGTAAGACACTAACAAGAGGTAAAACTACAAACAGGGGAGGCAAATTTTATAAAGCATCTATTCAGCATAAACTCTGAACACTGAACTCAGTGGGGGAGGCTCCTTTAAAAAATAAAATAGCTTTTTCAAAAATTGTAAACAAAAGTGATGCTGCAGAACAAAGCAGTCACTGACTGCTCAAGATGTGCTTCTGCTTTATTAGAGCTAACCCATGTCAAAGACTTTCAATAATTGTTAGGCTCCTAATTTCAATAAAAACCTTGGGGGACAAAGCTGTTCTAGTTAAGAATTGGAGTTCAAAAGAATGCTGGAAGCAAATCAAACATGCATCTTTTGCTTGTTTATTTCAGAAAAGCAACCAGATGCACAAGCACACGTAGCTTTTTAACTTTCCTTGATGTATGGTTAAATTCCTCCCCCACACACACACCCCGTAGTACTGTTTCTAGGTTAATGCAGAGAACTGGGAGTCAGAGCTGGACTTTATTCCCAGCTCTGCGTTCTTTGATCTTGGGCAACTCACTCCCCCTTTGTGCCAAATTTCCCTTTTCTGTATCATAACATTTACCTACTTCCAACAGGTGCATTGGAGGGTTAGTTTTTCGAATATCTGCAGTTATTTCTAAATGTAATGTCTTTTTAAACATTTAAGCCTTTTGATTTAAAAAAAAACATTTGGCTAGTTATTACTCTCTTTTATGCCTTAATCAATTTGGTTATTTCATATGAAAAACAACCAAGTTATTTATTTTTTAAAAGTTGTAACTTGGCATCCTTAAGACTACTTCTATATAAAAAGCCAAATTAGGGAAGGCCATTCTACCTAGATCTAAAGCAAAAATTATTTTGGGGTTCTTAACCTAGACTTTAATGATCATTTGTCATAAATTCATTAATTCAACATTATAGTCTCCATTCAGAAGCGTCTTTGGACTAGAATAAAGAGTACTGCATAAGTCAAGAATGAAGAGTAGGGGTAAGGCAGAGGATGTGCCCATGACTGGCCCAAAAAAAAGGGATAAATGCAAGTCAGGAATATGGTATATTGATACCACTGAAGTGGGAAGGACGAAACCCGAATTAGCAGTATGCTCCAGGTCTAGATGCATTCTGTGGAGAAGTTGCACAATTACAGCCAATGTTGTTAGCTGCCAAACTTTGTCTGTGTATTTCATTTTAGATCATACCAAGGATCAAATTAGCACAACAATCACAATATTTAAAACAGTTTGTAGCTGGAGCCCTGTGTTTGAAAAGCAAACCAGCCATTAGGAAAACATTCAAGAAAAAATTTGTTTAATAACTTTCTTTTCAGGATGCAACCAATGTAACTGATATGTATGAACTGTTGGTTGAGTAGTAGCTTATGCTTTCTTTAGGTGGTGGGGGTTGTTTTTAATAGCACATAGTATGCTCTGACAGATATGAACTTAAGGAAGGCCCACAGCCTGTTCTGACTTCTTATTTCTCACTGTATCCTGCTATTGCAGGAGATCCTCCTGGGGGGATAGGAAATGGATGAACAAAGCAGACAAAACAACTAAAACCTAGTACGCTCTAGTGATTCACTATATTTGAGCTAGCTAACATGTCTCCATGGGTCTAGGAAAGGGTCTGACTACAGTATTGGGCTAGCTGTTACAGCTCACTGAATGACTGCTTGACAACTATTAATCTGCAGCCTATGTTAGGGATAACCTATGTCACTACACAGACAAGTTACACAAAATTCACCTCAATTATCTCAGAATGCCAAGTGCCAATACTAGATTTAACTGTATTAAAAATAAAAAGATAAATGAAGAAACTTCATAGTGAAGCTTGTAGCATAAATGCCAAGTCAAAGATTTCAGGGTTTTTAAAATGTGGCGGCTCTTATGTGATTTTTTATTTGCAAGATTCCCAACTTATGAGACTTATTCAAGGGAAAATGGTAACTCCAATGCCAGGGGATTTGCAGGATCATACCATCACAGTGCAGGAGATTTCTCTTAATAGCTGGTGGACAATACAGACTGCACAGTCATGTTAGTAATAGCCAGCTCCTAAAAGGAAATACAAATTCAAAGCCCAGGCTGATGCACCCTCTTTAACTCTGCCTGTTCTCACAGGGTATTACAGCTCAGCTGGTACCTACCACCACACAGAACTAAGACCCGTAATATATCTAGACATGATAGCACAAAGCAGGATTGGATGTTGACCTTAACGCAGAATATCATTGCAGAAAATATTTGAGATTAACATGATTCACCATAATTACTCCTAATCATCAGTCTAGCAAACTAATACTAGTTAGTCAAAGCTGGCATTCTCTTTAATTCTATGTTGAAATACACGTACGTCTTCCCTAATTTGACTTTTTATAGAGAAGTAGTCTTAAGGATGCCAAGTTACAACTTTTCAAAGATAAATATCTAGGCTGTTTTTCATGGGAAATAACACAACTGATTAAGTCAGAAAAGAGAATAACTACTAGCCAAATATTGTTGTCTTTTTAAATCAAAAGTTTCAAATTATTATGGTTAAGTCCCAGGTCTTCAAAATGGCACTTACACATTAACATTCTTAGAGAGCCTCAACTCTGGTGGCAGGATCATGCACATGAGTGTATCGCCAATCCACACAGCAGTTAGAAAGAAACCACAAATTTGGTTTTAGAAAGCTAATGCTTTCAGATAACCATAGTGATTAATTACAATGATGAAAGAATACATGTTAACCGCTTAAATCTCATTGATTTAGTTCTATGCAAAGTCAATGTCAGGCCCAAGTAGCATGTTCTATATAATAACCCTTTTTCTTTATAAAGGGTGCTTTTTTGGATCCTCATGTTTTTGACGAAACTTCAATATTAAGTATGTAGGAATGAAAGCCAATCAGACGGCAATTTTATTCTAATAAACCTCAAACTCCATTTTTAAAGGGGAAAATGCTTTTAAATGCTGGAGTGATTGGTTGATGTTCATATGCTTTTATTTCAGTTATTTATAAATAATAAGAGAGCATCTCTCTCCACTGCCTGCAAGCTTTGAACTTTCCCAAAAATCTCAAAGTATTTCAATGACTGGCTTATATAGTTATAGAATTACATTCATATGAGCTATGAAGCTTTTTTCTGAAAGATATGACTTTTATCATCTATTAAGTAATATTTGCGCTGGCTTGGCAGCCTTGTGGATAACTATTATGAGATACACCTGTGAGTGCTGGAGAGGCAGCCCCTTTGAGTATGTCTACACTGCCATCAGACACACACTGCTGGCCCACACCAGCTAAGACAGGCTCATGGGGCTTGGGCTAATGGCTGTTTAATTGTGGTGTAGACGTTTGGGCTCAGGCTACAGCCCAAGCTCTGGGACCCTCTCACATCGCAGAGTCTTACAGCTCAGGCTCCAGCCCAAATCTGAATATCTACAACACAGTTCAACAGCCCCTTAGCCTGGAGCCCTGAAAGCCCAAGTCGGCTAGCATGGACCAGCTGTGGGTTTTTAATTGCAGTGTAGACATACCGTTTGAGGAGAAGTGGCTCGTGTCATTCTGACATAGCCCCTTCAGCTGATGGTGGAGCACCATTTATAGGCTCTTAAAAGAAGCCCATGGAGTCAATACACACAAACCCAGCTAAAGGAAGGACACAGTGACAGATGAGGGTAATCAGGAAAATTTGGAGGATGGTCTGGTTTGAAATTCCCTAGAAAAATAAAATCAGCAAGGATAAATATGTTTAGAAACTGGAAACACTTTGAATTATCATGTATCTTTAGATAAACTATGCCAATCTCGGTGCGCCAGACACCCACTCTCCCTTCATTTAAATCACTCCCCTGAAGGCCCCCAAACAAAAGACAAAGTTATGTATGAGTTTGTCAACTTACTATTCTAAATCCCCTTCTGTGTCCAGTCTTATCTTTCAGACTAAGCTCATGGAGCAGGGGACCACTTATGTGTATTTTATACTGCACCAGGCATACCAGCAGCGCTTAATAAATAGTAAAGTGATGGTAATAAAGAATTATGTACGCATTCTTGCTAAGTTTTAAAAAGCATAAGCTTTAACAAGCGTCCTAGAACACCTTGCCACTTCCTACCTTCTCCTTCACGCAAGCTGGCCCAAATTCATAAGATTTGCAACCTCAGAACTACAGTATCTTCATTTGTGCTACATGCCATCTGTGAACACTGGGAAAGTGAGAATCAATTTGGATTCCTGCCTAACACCTGAAATGAAGAGTCTAAAGAAATTCTGACTCAAGAGTCTAAATTCACTAAGCATAAATATGCTGTCTATAGCTTGAGGAGGAAAGTGTATAAATGCAGATGATTATATACACAAGGTCCTCTCCAAAATTGGTCTTTTTGGACGTTCAAAATTCTGCTTAGAGAGGCCATTTACGACACACAGAAGCCAAGGTAATCGCCTTAGCCTTTCTCATTAGTTAGTTGTAGCATGAATAATCCTTTATTAGCATCCTTTATCCGAGTCAGCCTATTTATGTGTGTCATTCAAATTGCACATGGGAAGAGGAAGACACAAACTGATGGTATTTAACTGCACTTGGGGAAAAAACTACCCAACAATGCTACACGGCCTCTTGTAGTTAATGCCCAGCACACAGACATTTTAACTTAGTTTTCTGAATCCCTTCTCACGGTCTGCCTTCCAGTTCAGTAGACAATGTGGTGTGGCCTTGTATTAGAAGCACACAGTACGTTTGTGGCTAATCAAATGACATCACATCAGAAACTTATACGGGAAAATATTCTAAATTAATTGCATTTACTATAGCTGGTTTCTTTCAGTCTTTGCGGATTTCTTCATAACTATCTATGAGGAAAGAAAATGACAATATAAGAAGCTGCTTTGGTTAAAAAAACGGTATCAAAGCGAGGACAACAGCGTGACAAAGATAAATGGGCCTCATACTGTTACAGTAACTGAAAGAGGTTATATTGCCTCCAAATTAAACCACAATTTAAAGAACTTTACTTAGCAGCAGCTTTAAAAAAAAATGTACACCACCCTACTTCAGCACGTCTCAAACTGTGGTTGAGAGAGCCTGCAATCACCTGGTGCTGGCTCATGGCTCTGCCTCCTTCCCATCTGCTTCTAGGGACAGCCTGAGAGGGAATGAGGGGTCAGATTAGGAGTCTTGCTACCTAAGAGAAGGCAAAGGGACTGGGCCGCATACTAAGGGCATATCTACCCTCACCGATAGATTGGTACTGCTGCAATCAATGCAGCGAGTGTCAATTTAGCGGGTCTCACGAAGACTCGCTAAATCGATGGGAGAGCACTCTCCCATTGATTTGTATACTCCACCTCCCCGAGAAGCTAAGGGAAGTTAACAGAAGACACTCTCCCATTGACACAGTGCAGTGTAGCCACCGTGGTAAGTGGATCTAACTAGGTTGACTTCAGTTACATTATTCACATAACTGAAGCTGCATAACTTAGATCAATTTACTGCGGTAGTGTAGACAGCCCTTAGACTAAGCATATACAGAGGGAAAGGAGAAGCAAGCAGCGGAAAAACACATGCAAAAGAGCAAGGGGACAGAGGAAAAAGAAAAAGGGCCAGGAGGGGAAATTAAATGAACAGGAGGTCATTTTTCCTAAAAGGAAAAACCTTATATCAAAGAAAGTTAAAGCTACATAAATACTGTACTTCCCTAATGTGACTTTTTCACGTAAACTACTGCTGTAGTTCCCACAATGATGTTTTGTGATTGCCATTAGGATCAGGCCTGGGAGTGCAAGGGTCTGCAAGACAATCTCTCCAAGATCTGGCCACATGATGAAAAAGTCTGAAAATCTTTAGTTTCATGCAGATTGTTCATTACTGCATGTGGCTATTTCAGACTGATCAACAATAGGTCATCAGGATCAGGTTCTGTGGGGACCTGAGAAAGCAATCATAAAATAATATTTAGCACTAACATAGTATTTTAGCAATAGAGAGTCCTGTGGCACCTTTAAGACTAACTGATGTATTGGAGCATAAGCTTTCGTGGGTGAATGCCCACTTTGTTGGATGCATGTTCTGTATTTTAGCTGTGTTTAAAGCACTGTACAAACATTAACTCATTTATCCTAAACACCCCTGTAAATTAGTCAAGTATTATGCACTGTGTATTATTTATTAATACCACCATGAAGTGAGAGTAGATCTCTGTATTTCATTCACTCACATCTTATTCCCCCCTCTTCTTCCTTCTGAATACTGAGCACACTCCTCTTCTATCCGCTTTCCCTCCTACTGTTTTGGGGCTTCTTTGTTCCCACCACAACCACAGGATACAATTAGCACAGGGTCACTCTAGCTCCACAGAGATTTTTGAGCACCTGGGAGAATGTGTACCTCAGCTAAGTTACACAAACTCCTCTTTTAGTTCTAGTGTAGATTATTTTACAAGCTAGATGATAACAGTGGCTGATTCTGAGACCTTGGAGAACTGAAATATCAAAATTAAATAATACATATGGCCTTATAAAACCCTCAAAAAGAAAAACCTATCAACGGTGTGCACTTTTATCTAAGCCAGTGCATAAAGGGAAGGACAGATATTCAAAAGAAAATAAAGCAGCGGAGCCAAAAGTCAATGATGCAGTGACCCCAAATGACAATACAGATACATCACAGCAAGAGCTGATGTATTACGTTTAAACACATCTATGGAGTGCTTCACTTAGTTCTTCACTGAGTGCAATGTGTGTAATAAAATCTCTCTCGATATGCATTTTTGGAAGTCGGAGAAAGGATAGAGAAAATGGTTTACACTCAACCATCAATGTCAGCAAACAGCATTCATTTAATCCACATAAACTGCAGATATGTGATAGGAAGAAAACATTCACACACACTCTATACTGCCAATTTAAACGAACACATTAGCTCCTCCTCTGCTGATTTAGGATACAACTCCTGGTCAATTACTGTAGAACTTCCCAGTGCTACATTTTCCAAAAGTAAATGCTGAGCGGACAGGGCTCTTTCCTCTTAGGACAGCACTTTCACGGCAGTTTCTAAACTGTTAAATACTGTCCATTCATCATTAAGGATGCTGCTTCTTTTTGACAGAAAACAGTACTACAAGAAAGATAATGATTTATTTGCTCACCTTGCCAAAAAATATACTAACAGGAAAAGCGGGACAAACTTGCCTGTTTAACTGTGAGAACCTGAGAGAAGCAAATTTTCACAAGTGAAGTGTACACATTTCTCTATAGTCTTGGAGCCTCTGCATAAGATGGGAATGCAAAAACAGAACAATATTTCACCTAATTTCTGGTCTTCCCTCCTTAACAACTACTGAGATCTTTACGTGATTCTCTCTTACCTCAACCTATCCATAGCCCTAAACAACTCATTTACCTGTCCAGAGAGGTGGAAAACTGCCCTTGACCTAGAAGTCTGATTTCCTTTTAAAGCTTAGAATTAAAGGAGCTACAGAAATAATGGAATTCCTTCAATTCACAATTGTGAAGGGATCAGTTGGAGGGTAGAGAACCAGACAAATTCCCCCAGTGTCTTTGGAAACCCTGTTGCTCTCGAGCCTGTCAGAACAGGAGTCGGAAGGCTAAACGGAGCTGAGGGTTGCATGCATCCAGCACTCTGTGCTGTTAAAGTCATCAATGAAGATTGAGCAGCAGCACTAAGGGGTGGTACTGCAAGAACCAACTGAACTATGCATGCCAGCACTCACTGCCAAACTAGCATTTGTACCAGCCGACACTGGTCAGCCCTACACAGGGCAAGTGCAATCCGCATGATGGCACAATCACTTGTGCACCACTGGTAGCAATTTTGCATACTACAGGCATGCCGGGAGTCCGCACAATGGTTGGGATGTCAAAATTCTCTAGGAACATAAGCCAGCTGTGGGTAGGGGGTTCTTTTCACCCAAACTATTGTATGTAAACATCTCTGAACTTTCCTCCCCTTTACAATTCATCTACATACGTATAACCAAGCAAATCAATTCTCCATTTTGCACTCACATCATCTTTCCAGAAGAGATAACAAATGTATTACACTACTAAATGTAGCAGATTAATATGCTGCATGAAGGCCTTTGAGTGCTCTGGATTTTGGAAAAAAAAAAAGCTGAATCCACAGAAGAGGCTTTAGAAATTCCAGTGAGTGAACATTCCTAGCAATTTCTTCAAGTGCCTGATTAGCGTTTTACTAAATCAAGCTTCAATAGTTTATGCCACTTGGGAGTGGTTTTTTTCCACATTACTGAATGTTTTGAGCTGCTGCCTTTAACATTTACTTCTGTTCAGTCTCAAAGCAAAGGAAGCAGTTGGTTTCCCCCACAGAAAACTGCAACAACTGTTTAGCCCTACAGAATGAAATCAGTAGTATGGTCAAACTGCTATCCCTATGAGTGCTCAAGCTCCTGTCTCAGAGTGCCTCAATGAACAACTACTCCTCCCTAGAATGATCACGGTGCGGGTTATTTTCACACTGTGGGGAAAGAGTAAAAAAGGTAAATTTAGAAACAAAGCAGGAGTTACCATAGAAGAGATTCCATGTCCCTCCACAAAGTCCTCAGACAGCCACACTCACAGCACCCCTGAAGTGCAGAAAAATTATTTATTGCATTTCTTGCTGGTTCTCTTCCAGTTTCTACCATCAATCAGACGCCACTGTAGACCGAAAGATCTAGTACTTGCCAATGTGATTTCTGAGGAATGTTTTCAGAGCAAAGAGAACATTGCCAGGAGTTACCGTTGTCTCCTTTTAGTCCCCTCTCATACAGAAGAAGAAGGGGTGAAGGATGAGCCTGGACTCTGCTGGGTGAACTATAGCCTATGGATCTGATAATGGCATATGACAGAGACTGGTTAGAGAGAAGCACATAGTACTCCTTCAAAAACGTTGTTACATAGCATCTCCCATGGGAACCACCAGCTCTCCTGATTGTGCCTTGTAGAAGAAGGTAGTTAAATACAGTGGATAACCATGTCAATTCTTACTACAACCAGCCATTACCAGGACTTAAAATAAACATGCAGTAGGCTGAAGTATTTACTAGATCAATGACAGGGTCAAAATGATGCTTCATATTGGCAAGAATTCCACAAGGCTGAGCTACAGTACCAATGTTTTCTCAGGAGCTCTGCCACAGCCTTCTCAATTTCATTTTATTTTTTAAATATTTAAGTTCTCTTACTGTCACCTTCATAGTTGATTCAAACACTTCAGCTATCTCTACCAAATGGCCTGGCATCACAGCCTGTCTGCAGTGCACACCCTCAGCCAGCAGGTCCTGAGCATCCCAAAATTCAGAGTTTTGTCAGAAACACATTTGGTATAATTTTCTAGCTCCTTCTTGTTTCTATGGACCATTCGCCAGCTTCTTGGCAGTAATATCACACTAATTACTTTCTCTGATGACAAGTATGTTGAAATCCTTTAATATTTTCTATGCCAATATCTATTTTTGAGCTAAGGATTCTCACTTGAAAAGTTCTGAATATCTTGCAAGCTTTTGATTTCTTGCCAGTTTTCTTATGCTCTGACACCACATTTCTGCACATACCTCAGAGTTATCTCAAGTTTGCAGCGCACCCTTCCATGTTCTGCCGTGACATTGTTTCCTCTGGGTTTCCAACACATTTAGAATAACTTCTCACTCTATATAATTACTTTATACATTTTTGTTTTTAATGTTTTAATTAAAAAAATCTTCTTACATTTTGCCCTCAGTCCCTGGAAGATGTTCTCTCTACTTCTGAAGATGTTTTCCTTTTGCCTAGAAGGCTGGAGGGTTGGTTGGAAAATGTTTTGAAGAGCATTTTATTTAATGCAACTACAGTATTAATTTATATGAAGGTAATAAGAAGAAACTGACTTGTGATGGATGAATGACTGGAACTCCCCAGTTCCAAATAGTTTCAACTAATTGTAGGACTAAGGGTCAGCTTTAGTTTTAAAACTAATATTTATATTTAGCGGTTGCTGTTGCAACTCTTCCCATATATGCTGTAGCAATTTCTTCCACACTTAAAAAAACCTGCTCTGAAAAAGTAAGCAGAAATCACTACATAGGTGTTGAAGTATTTATTTCCATTTGAATTGGAATTTTAAGTGTTGACTGTTGCATTGCGTTTAACTACTCTGAACAACTACAAGTAAATTTCACACTAGGGATGTGTGTGAAAATAAAAATCTCACAAAGCGGTAAGACAACCTGCATTTTTTAAGTGACTATATAAAAGAAAAGTTATACTTCACGTGAATCCCTCACAGCTATTTCATCTTCATATCACCTTTGAAAGTCTCCAGAAATGTGAGGGCGCATTCAAAATAAATAATATAGTAACAAGCCTGACAATGATTCAGCTCAGCATTTTACATTGGCTGACTGATTATAATAGCCTACAGCGAAGCACAAGTCAGGCAAGAAAGTTTCCTGTACTTCATCAACCGAAAAGGGCACCATCTTCTGTAAGACGAATGGCTACCAGGGAAAATTCTATCAAGTACGTAAGTTTACCAAATTCATTTTTAGTCAAGTATATTTTGAGAACAGATAAATAGCAGCATTTTTATTAACTAGATTTAAGATGCAAACAACTCTATTAATTCTAAACCTCACATTATCTGTTACAGTAAGAGATCACAACTCAACAAAATATCTAGTTGAGTGTCAACTGGCCATATTTTGAGAGAGAGAGAAATAATAGCAGCACAGCTGTTTCTCCAAATGATCTATTAAATAAGCCTGAAGAACCCTTTAATATTGTATACATTGTAGACACACACAGGCACAGGAATACTCTGACCCGCCTTCTGAAAAGGATCATCCTTGCTGTGAAATCAGACTGCTATCAAAGAATAAAAGTCAGGAGCCAACATTAGTTAATCACCACAATGAAACTTTGCCCCAGGAAAGATTAAAGTAACCGATACCTCTGTAAGGTGGCTTGACCTGATTATTTCTAAAAATGTTCATCCGATGAAACATACAAGATATGTAATGGGTGCCTTCATTGCACTATTTTCGGGCCATTTAAAGATCTGTTGATAATTTCCTCTCTATACACTTATCAGAAGTGTATTTTAGAGGAACTGCAAGAGGAAATTATTTGCATTTTTTTTTTCCAGAAAATGACAAATTTATAACATTACTTAACACTTGCTTTTAATCCTTATGATATGGGAACAAACAAGTTTATTCAGACTAATAGGCACTCCTTGTTCATCATCAGTGCACTCAATTTCAGTTAGGGTTCACCTCCAAGACATTAAACCTATTGCATTGTTTCTGTAGAATTCAATAACATTCTTGATTATAAAGGTTAATAGATGCAACTTAAAGGAAAATCATTAGCTTATGCTTTAGCCCAGTGAATTTCTGAATGCCACCAGGGATCCCAAGGGAAACTGTGGCCTGCCCATACTTCATCACCTATCTAAAAACTGTATTGTTAATTTCCTGTAGAAGCTTTTTACATAGTCTTGGCTACAACACAAAATTATCTTCAGGAACAGATATCAGCCTACAGATGAAAACTTTCCCTATGAAATACCGCCCCCTTGTGACAGCCTATAGTTTACGATGGCTGGGGTGTGGAAACATACTAAGTCATAGAAGTCTGTGTTTCTTTGAAACCCAAGCCTTTTCTACACAAATATAGACTCATAGAGTTTAAGGTCAGAAGGGACCATCATGGTCATCTTCTAGTCCGACCTCCTACACATTGCAGGCCACAGAACCTTACCCACTCCTGAAACAGACCCCTAGCCTCCGGCTGAGTTACTGAAGTCCTCAAATCACGGTTTAAAGAAAGACTTCAATTTACAGAGAATTCACCATTTACACTATTTTAAACCTGCAAGTGATCCGTGCCCCATGCTACAGAGGAAGGCGAAACCCCCCCAGGGTCTCTGCCAATCTGACCCAGGGGAAAACTCCTTCCCAACCCCAAATATGGCTATCAGTTAGTTAGACTCTGAGCATGAGACCATATGACTACATCCTGAATGAAAGGAAATGCCTAAAGAGCCACAGCTTTGTGACACCGTTCCGGGGGATTTTGCTCCTTTTCACCCTAATGTTTTTGTGCATATTTCCATTTTTCATGCCTGGCAGCACAGCATCATTTTGGACAGAAAAGTGTGAAACGTAAAGGAGGAATAAATTCCAGTGTGCATGCTGATTAGTTAGACCTCATTTGAATGAGAAAAACAGATTGAATGTGCTTGTTTCAAACTCCCCATACACACACACTTGAAATCATTGAGTTCCTAGAGCTTTGAGACCATGTAACTTGGTATCTGAGGTAAACTTTCAAAACTACAATTCCCTATGGATGGAGAGTAACAGAGATCATCTACTTTAGAAATAGATGAAGTCCTTCATAGTTAGATTGAGAAAAACAGAACTAAGGAGAAGTCTTTGGGCTGCCTTTTTAGTTTTGGTTAAAAAAATAGATATCAATTTTAGATGTATTTAAGGATATTAGTAATTCTGGTATGTGGATTTAGTCTTTTCTACACACTTAGCATAGACAAGTGAAAAGCAGGTTATCATTCTGTGTCTAACACTGACAGACACAAAAGAAGAAAGATTTAGTGACATAAGTAGAGCAGAAATCCAAAGGCAAATAGAATAAAGAACAAAAGCTGAATAGTTTTTTTGCACATACAGTGGCTACATAGAAGATATTCCACAAGGAATAGACAGTACTGAGAAAAACAGGTACAGCAGTACACTGCTTCTTACAATTGGGAGACAGCCCTTGTATATTTAAATTTATGGAGATATCCTATCTCCTAGAACTGGAAGGGACCTTGAAAGGTCATTGAGTCCAGCCCCCTGCCTTCACTAGCAGGACCAAGTACTGATTTTGCCCGAGATCCCTAAGTAGCCCCCTCAAGGACTGAATTCACAACCCTGGGTTTAGCAGGCCAATGCTCAAACCACTGAGCTATCCCTCCCCCCATATATGTCAGCTTCTAGGTGGAACACCATTGAATCAACTACGAAGACGACTGCCCATTCATCCTATCAGACAGGCATATGCTGGTATTGCTAATACAGAAAGATTAAATAAAAATCAGAGTAAGAAGAGGCACACAGCCAACAACAAAATCAGCTTGTAAAATATCCACAAACACTTTCAACAGCAAAATTTGCTATTGCTGGTGGCAAAGAAATGTTTATACGTGACCTCAGTGTAACAATCTTGTACCCTATGTTCTTTCCTATATAACGTACATTAAAGAGTTTACTTTGTTCATTAGAACCTGGCCACTAATATATTTCAATCTGGTCTGTGTAAATCTTGTTTGTTTAAAAATCTTCTATCCAACACTTCATCAGCAAAACACAATAGGATTATAAACCGATCATTATTTTGGGGAAATCTAAGCAGAAATTGTCCAACTTCCAATGTTCATTAAACTGAAATAAGAAGGAAGCGCAAACAACAAAAAATAACCATTAAACAAAGCATTTCAGTTAGAATATGATTGCAGTTACACAGGGAAAGATTCTTCCAATTACAGCACAACTTAGCTGGATATACAGTAGCTGCAAAACCGATCTCATCGCCAAGGAATGGAAGTGTTCAGAACACAAAATAATTCATTTTCTGCCCTGAGAGAATTCTTCCATTTGGCCTTTAATTAGTAGTTTCAGCCACAAAACATCTAAACTCACAAGGAAACTTCCATACTGGGTACAGGCTACTTAGCCAACTATCCTGTGTTCAGTAGCGCCATATGCTGGATGCTGCAGAGGAAAGTATTAAACCCAAGTAGCGTCCTAGCACCTTGCAGAATATTATGGAGGAGATTTTCTCCCTGACCCCAGTTGAGCTTCGTTTTTATGTTCTGAAGCACGAGGATGAATGGCTCCTGTAATCTTTGTCCTAGGCACTGTAACTGTAGATGCTGTTCTTATTCTTTTACCGTAAGAAAAAGAATGGTTCATCCACATATTTAAGAAAACCTACTTTCGAAGGTGCTCGTGTTCTTTCAGGAACAGCTCTGTTCTTCTATTGTTCACACCAGACCCACTTTTATACGATCTAAGATTTAAAAAGAGAAAGTGAAAAACAATGTTGCCAGAAATACTTTTCACAAGGCAGCATTTATTGATCTGCTTGTATCAGGGCTGCCGATTCATTGCAGTTAACTCACACGATTAACTCAAAAAAATTAAATTTTTTAATCACAATTAATTGCAGTTTTAATCGCACTGTTAAACAACAGAATATCAATTGAAATTTATTAAATTTTTGGATATTTTTCTACATTTTCAAATATATTGATTTCTATTACAACACAGAATACAAAGTGTACACTGCTCACTTTCTATTATTTTTTATTACAAATATTTGCACTGGAAAAATGATAAACAAAAGAAATAGTATTTTTCAGTTCACCTCATAGAAGTACTGTAGTACAATCTCCATCATGAAAATGCAACTTACAAATACAGTTTATTGTTTGTTTGTTTTTACATAACTTCACTCAAAAACAAAACAACTAGCATATCTGGCACGTACATACCTTGCAATGCCGTTTACAAAATCCCATGCGAAAAATCCCATGCGTGGACTTGTAGGCTCTAAAGTTTTACACTGTTTTGTTTCTGAATGCAGTTGTTTTTGATACATAATTCTACATTTGTAAATTCAACTTTCATGATAAAGAGATTGCACTACAGTGCTTGTATTAGGTGAACTGAAAAATACTATTTCTTTTGTTTTTTACAGTGCAAATATTTGTAATCAAAGTGATTATAAAGTGAGTACTGTACACCCTGTATTCTGTGTTGTAACTGAAATCATTATATTTGAAAATGTAGAAGACATCCAAAAATATTGAAGTAAATGGTATTCTATTATTGTTTAACAGTGCGATTAATGATCATTAATTTTGTTAATCGCTTGACAGACCTAGCCTGTATGTTAAATTCGGTTATTTCTAAATCACCAAATGGAAAAGTCTCAGTATCATTAAAATACTTTTTTTTAAACTGATAAACTAAACCATAGAAAATGGATTCAAGTGTTTTACCCTACCTATACATATATATGTATATATGTGTGTGTGT
Organism: Trachemys scripta elegans; assembly: GCF_013100865.1. Taxonomy (NCBI): domain Eukaryota; kingdom Metazoa; phylum Chordata; order Testudines; family Emydidae; genus Trachemys; species Trachemys scripta. Next base: position 2,678,564 of record NC_048315.1, on the reverse strand, counting down.
GTGTGTATATATTGTATACACACACACACTTTTCCAAGAGCAAAGTGGAACCCAACCCTAACTAGAGAGAGGCTATAATAAATCAGTACATACAGCTTCCCCAGTTTCACCTGGGCTCAAAATAACCTCTCTCAGAAAAGAGTTTGCTATTTTCCCATTCAGAAGCATGTTCTAATTTCTCTTTCCCTGAGGGAAACATTCTGAAATGTACACTGGATAGATAAAGGAAAGGCAGATGCCCTCTGCTGGTGTTCCAGAGAGACTCACTAAGGGGTTGTAGAAGGAAAAGTAAACTTCCAATTCACATCCAGGCTTAATTATATTGCAAACACTCGAGGTTTGTTTTTTAGAGATTCACTGAAAAACATTCTGCTTGTTTACTATTACGGTTTATTGCTACCAGGGAAGTTCACATGAAAACACAATCTTTGCTCCTAAAAGCAGTAAATGCTCCTGCTGCGATCCCCTCATGTGAAGTTAAAATGGTTGTGAGGTTTGTGTTGTCACAAAGAAATCCAACTCAAGGTGAGGAATATAGAAAAGCAGAAGAGCTCCTACAAAACAGAAGATTCTATATTTTCAAACAAAGATCCCTAGAATTAAATCTAGGGAAGAGACACACACAAAAATAGGTTTCAGAGTAGTAGCCGTGTTAGTCTGTATCCGCAAAAAGAACAGGTGACACAAAAATAGGACAGAGGATAGGTAGAAGTATTTCTCAAAAGGTTTTACGAAGATTAACTTTTGCCTCATGGAGAGTCTTTATCTGTGATTTACATCCACAGCGGTTAAATATGATCTCTAACAAGCATGCTAAACAGCTCAATTCTCAAATGCAATTTGCATCTTTTAAAAGCTAGTAATCATGATTACAAGCTGCTTGTATCAAAAGTGAATTTTGAGACAATCAAATAGCCAGATCTGACTGAAACAATGTATTAATTCAATCTGAAACTTAAGACAATTGCTCCAATCAGAATAGTCTTTTTCTTCACTTTACATTGGAAGCTTTTGACCCTCCTTTAAACATATACTAATTCATTTGATTTAGGGAAGCACACATCCCACACTACTGGAAAGGAGAGCCAGGATTATTTCAGTGCTGGAACATTTGGCTAGAATAGATTTAGTTTCAATGTACAGCCTCATAATACGCCCGACAATGTACTTGAAATGAGCCAGCTCTGAAAGAAGCACTTTAAAAAATCATGCAAAATATCTCAGAAAACGGGGTAATGATTCAAATAAATATGCTTCTTCCAGTCAGGACAAGAGAAGTGTTTAAGTCTATTGCTATAGTTTATACCCAGACTTACTCAATATCTTTCCGTACTGATCCCAGGAGATTTTCCCTTTCCCGTACTGCCAGAAAGTTGGTTTTGGTTTTATGGAATTCATGTGTGTAATCCTGTAACAAAACAAGTATTTTAAGCACCATTAGATCTCGACAATGGCAACACTCTGACAACAAGATCTGACCAACAGGTACTAAATAAGCAGAAAACTAGCCAATAAAACGGCTAGTAAAAATGGTAAATAGGCTTGAAAGTTTTATTACTTCTACTGCATTCCAGTACTTGCTTACTAATGATCTCAATGGTTAAGGTTATACTGGAACTTTCATTATAAACCCCCTCCTCTCGTTTTCACATAAACTAAGAATGGCCATACTGGAACAGACCAATGGTCCATTTAGCCCAGTGTCCTGTCTTCCAACAGTGGCCAATGCCAGGTGCTTCAGAGGGAATGAACAGAATAGAGCAATTATTAAGCGACTCATCCTGTCATCCAGTCCCAGCTGGTGGCAGTCAGAGGTTTAGGGACACACAGAGCATGGGATTATGTTCCTGACATTTTTGGTGAGCAGACACTGATGAACCTATCGTCCATGAACTTATCTTAATTCTTTCTGAAACCAGTTATACTTTTGGCCTTCACAACATTCCTTGGCAACGAGTTCCACGGGTTGGCTGTGCACTGTACCTCCTTAAGTTTGCTTTAAATCTGTTGCTTATAAATTTCATTGCATGACCCCTGGTTCTCATGTTATGTGAAGGGGTAAATAACATTTCCCTATTCACTTTCTCCACACCAGAAATGATTTTATAGACCTCTATCGTATCCCCTCTTAATCATCTCTTCTCTAAGATGAATAGCTCCAGTCTTTTTAAATTCTCCTAGTATGAAAGCTGTTCCAAACCCCTAATTATTTTTGCTGCTATTCTCTGTACTTTTTCCAATTCCAAGACATCAGAACCCCGTTTATCTGAGCCTCCATTAGCTGACTCTCCATATTAACTGAACAACCATCGCGCACACATTAGTATTGCTGATGTTGCAACTTAAAATGATCATTTCTGTATTTTTAAACACTGGTACTGTTTACTAGTAATGGTTTGTGTATTCCGTAAAGAAAGGTTTTAATGCTTGAGTTTATCATTTCTGCATTTTAAAAACTGGTACTCTTCACTGGAAGTACCAGGTCACGTAAATAAACACTGTAAATAACGAAGGGGGCTATGTTTTAATGCTTAAAAAAAATGAAAAATGATAATCATTACAAATTGTACTGTTTGTGATGTTATGTTTAAAGAAGCTAAATAGAGATGGCATCTTGTGTAATATTAAACAGACTTTGTAGGTGGTCCCTATAATGTTCAGAGTTAAAGAGTAAAGTGTGTAAAAATGATCAATACAACTTGTTAAAAACTTATATCAGTTTTCCTGTTAATAAATGAACCAAACATTTTTTGCAAGAATTAAGTGCGTATATTCTGTTATCTAGATAGGAAAAGTAATAAGATAGTACCTAAAAAGCTTTCAGACATTAGTGCAGAGGTTCTCAAACTGTGGTCTGCAGACCCCCAGTGGTCCATGAGCCCCAGTCAGGTGGTCCGCAGATAGTTCTAAGGTTCGTGCCTCGGCGGCCGCACACAAGAAAATGAAGGGCCACCCACCTAATTAGTGGAACTGCGCAGGCGTGGCTCCACTAATTAGGTGCCTGGACCCTGGAGAAGACGCACATGTAAGGTGAGGTGGTGGTCTTGGGGGGGAATAGGAGGTAGATGGGAGGGGGCAGTGGGCTGAGAAGGGGGGGAGGGGAATTTGGGATGTGCAGGGCTGCAGCAGCCAGAGAAAGAGGTGACTTTCCCCAGCTCCAGGGCTGCGGCTGCCGGGGAGAGACCCCCCCTCCTTCCCAATCCCAGCTCAGGGACTGCAGCAGTGAGGGAGAGGGGGCACATCCGTCTCATTAGAAAGGTTACACCACTGATATTAAAATAGGAGTTGGGTGCTTTTATTTGTAGAACAAAAAAGTTAGTTACTTTTTTTTTTAATATAGCACTTTTATCCAAAGCGCCTTACAATAGTTATCCAACAGTACAAACAACATTTGGAAAGATCATTAAGTGGTCTGCTGAGACCCTCACCAACTTTCAAGTGGTCCACAGAAAAAAAAGTTTGTGAACCACTGCATTAGTGTGCTTTTTAAAATGGATAGTGTCTCTTAAATGAGAGTCTCCCACACAGCATGTGAGTTTAGGCCATTTGATGAGCTGACATTAAAATCCTACTCTCAGAACCTGGAAATTCACACATTTACCCTGCAGCTGGGAGGTGTAATTCCCATCTCAGGTAGACGTCCATGCGCTAGCTCTGCTCAAGCCAGTGCACTACAAATATTTGTACAGCATGGGTGGCGGCTAGGACTAGTTGCCCAAGTATGTGCCCAGGGGTCAGATAGGATTGTACTCAGGCAGCTAGCCCAAATGCTGCCTGTGCCACCATGGCCAACCCCACCATTTTTAGAGTGCCAGCTTGAGCAGAACTAGTGCATGTTTGTCCCAAACTGGGAATTACACCGCCCAGCTGCTGTTAGTTAGTTAGCTTGCTGAGGTTGATAATATTTAAATCTCTCAGTAAGAAATGCATCAATAATTAAATTACAAGACTTCATAGATGATCACATTTTAAGGCACTACCCAAAGTGCCTTTTGTTTTTGGGTTTGTTCTCGTTGTTTTAAAGCAATAGCATCTAATGGGATCTTAACTGAATATCTGTCAACTATTTTTAATGCAGATTTAATTTTTCCCCTCTCAGCAAAGGAAACATTGAGTACTACAGAGAAAAGGTCCAAGATATGGGTACCACAGTGAAAGCCTTTGTAAAAGGGCAACATCAAATAGAAACTGGATGTCAGCTTGTGCAGAAGTCTTGCACTCCCTGCGTGACATATTTGGGAAGCTAGTGAAGGAACACACACATTCAAATATTGAGAAATTGTGAATCATCCCTAATAATTTTACATCAAGATCAGGTAGTCACTAAACCAGGAAAACTGCATAGACCTCTTGGGACCTATGGCATAGTCATCTTTTTGGTAATTAATTTTAGCTGCATTTAAAACCTTTGAATATGAGGTTCACTTTCATATTCAATGCATTCAATTGCTTATTTCAACAGCTTCCTTGGGACAGCTTTTTCTTCATCTGAGAGTCCCAACTGTAATTAAGTTTATGTAACTACTGGATGCTAACAAACAATAGAGTGGAATAAACCCAAGCATGAAAACCTTACACCACAGACCAAAAATAGCTTCATTATATCGTTTTTGAAATATACAGAAAACCAAGAAGGTAAATGTTATAAAGATGACCCTTTTAGGATAGAAATGATTAAATAATTCTATCCACATAGTGCGTAAAACCACAACAGCTGTGGGTAAGATTATTTCCTTTTGGTTATTAGGATCCTATTTTCTATATCCTTTCCTTGCAACATATGAGACAAAGACATCTTTTACATTAGACATTTTAACCTGCTATGCATTGGTCACAACTAAAAACTGATAGCGTTTACTTTTCAGTGATATAGCATCCCTCAAACTTCTCCCTGCCAATCAACATTTTAGGGTTGTTGGGGTTTTTTTTACATTTTCACACAAGAGTATTTGGATTTTGTGTGAGGTTCTCTCAGTAAGTATCACTACAATGAAGAGACAGCATAAAAACAAGTAACAAAAGTATTGCATGTGACTTACCTGCAATATGTCTCTGTGACGCTGCAACGTGTGCATCAGTGCTGCATTCAGGGATGGGACTCCTGCGCTGTTGGTGTACTCCGCCATTTTGTCATTTATTCCAGTAAGCTACAGAAAAAACAAAAAACAAAAACAAAAAACCAAAGGGACACTTTTCCGTAAAGGAGCTACAATGCTGATTAACATGTTTTCAGTGAGGTATCTACCAACCATTGTTACCAGTATTACTAAACATCTTGTTTTGTTTAACGGAGGCATATTGTCATCAAGTGCACATTCTACAGCCTATGCAGGAACGGTAGATCTATTAAGGTCTTTGAAGTCCTACTAGGTATTGAAATAAGAATAGGAGAACTCATTTACCCTTCCCAGAAGTTGTTCAATCTCCACCGCCATGGTTTCAAACATTCTGTCTTGGCTCGACCCATTTAAGAGAGGAGTTGTATCAGAACTAAGAGGAAAAGAGCAGCAGCAATTACTGAAAGGCACAACATCCTTTTGTGACTATTCGGACACCACGTGTCAATAGCAGGCATATGTACAAGGGCAATTTTATTTTCTAAGTAGGTTTCCTAAAGTCAAAAATTAACTTTAGAAAAAAAAAAAAAAGAAAGAAATTTTCCCTGTATCGACTGCCTCATTAGTCCAATACCTCAGTTGAAATACCATGAGATATAGACCCCTCAAAGAGTCCAAGGCCACGTCTACACTTACAGCAGTGCCGCTGAAGAGCACTCATGTAGCCATGTTATGCCAATGGGAGAGAGCTCGTCCGTCGACGCAATAAAACCAACTCAACAAGCGGCGGTAACTATGACAGCAGGAGAGGCTCTGGGGCCAATATAGCGCTGTGCACATGAGCACTGATGCTGGCAAAACTTATGTAGCCTGGGGGTGGAGGTTGTTTTTTTTCCACACCGCTGAGCTATGTAAGTTTTGCCAACAGAAGTACTAGTGTAGACATGGCCTTACTTCCCTCTAGAAGCTAATATCTGGTACTAAATCACTGGTAACATCAGAAATCATTACTTGCCGAACAATGATGCTTCTTTCCCACACTGTTCTTTATGATTCCATTTTAGCAGGAAAGTGGGTTTCAATATTAGTATGTTATAATTATGTAAATGTACATTAACAATACAGGGCTAGAAACTCCTGCAGACACATTTTAAACAAGAACAACATACCACATAGAAAACTTGGGATAAATTGTGTTTTCTACATAGTCCATCTCCCCATGCTTGTCAAAGCAGTTAAAAATTACACAGGGAAAAATCACACGCAAGCAAGGGGATAGGCGCAAACACACAACAGACCGACACCTGTAAGGTAACAGCTTACATCTTTTGAAGGCAATACTCTTTTCTCTGGTACCCTCCAATTATTGGGATAGGAAGAGGAAAGAAAACTACTGTCTTTTCTATCATCCATCTTTCTCTCTGGACACGAGAAGTCAGTGGTATGTCCAGGTTATATTGCAAACACCGCACAATACAAATCTGGCAACGCATAAGAGAGAGAGAGATGGAGGCAGCAGTGGTGGCAGCAGCAGCTCTGATTCAGGAAGGGAGTGGTCACTCCTGGCGCTGCTCTTGGGCTTCGTCCGGGAAACAGATTCTGGGTCACTCTGTCCACCCTGAGCAATGTCAGAAGAGACCCATTCAATCCGACAATACATTTAGACACAATCCATTTTGGTGTCCTCTCTTTGAAACACAGAGAGAGAGAGAGCTGTTGTACTAGGAGAGGAGGAATGTGGCTTTCAAGGGGTAGGATTGCAATCTACTAACACTTATTGGGAAAGGCAGATAAAACAAAGACAGTCAGACCAAGAGAGACCAAGGTTTGTTTTTGTGGATTGGGGGTGGGGGGGGGGTGAAGAGAAAATGAGAACAAAATTAACTAACACTTGGGCAGTCAAGTTGGGCTGCTTCCATTTAGGTGTCTTATTTGTATTGCAGAAACACTGACAGACCTTAATCAGGGATAAGGCCCCATTGTGCTGGGTGCTACATGCAATAAAACACACACACTCCATGCCACAAAGAGCCTACAGTTTTAGCCTCTAAGCAACAACAGGTGGACACAAACAGAACCGGGAAGAGGGGAGAAAGAAGGAAAAGGTGACAGTGACACAATCATGTTCAGAATAAGCAGCAGAGGTCACAGTACACGGGATGCCTAGATATTGTTGAATATTTGGTAGGCAACCCAGTAGAGGGGAGCTTTAAGGAAGGTTTTGAAGGATGATGATTTCTCTCACTTTAGGATTGGAGCGAGTTCCAGAATGATTCCCATTGCAACAGACTCAATTAATACACAGTGACTGATCGAGAGAAGGCTGCATGTGCATGGGCACCGTTTATGAAGTTAATAATGTAATTGTCTTCACATTTCAGAAAGAATTAGAGTCTGGTCCTCAAGGTGGAGAGACTTAGAAAACTTAACTATGCTTGACTGGGGAACGCACATAAACCGGACACTAGCAGACGAAGAACATTTATTAGCTCTTTTGATAAAAGGCTTATTTTTTAAAAAGGAATTCTCACTCGTAATCCTGAAGGAAAACTTGAAACTAGTGGCTGTACCTGTATTGGTTAGAGCAGAGGGCTCAGAGTCAGAACTCCTCAGTTCAAACCCCAGCTCTGCCACGTACTCACTATGCAAGCCTGGACAAGTCACAGCAGCTCTGTGCCTCAATTTCCTCATCTTTACAATGGGGAGCATAATGCTAGCCAGACCACATGCAGATTTGAGAGGCTAAATTCATCAGTATCCAAACTGCTTTCCGGCCTTTGAGTTGAAGTCCTTAAAAAACTGCAAAGTATTTTCTAAATGAATATACAACTTGAACACAGACGGTGCAGCAAGTTGTACTGCCATACACAAGGACACACCCCCTCTATGGATTACCACAAATACAAACTGAAGTTTAAACACAATTCCTTCTAATGATTTACATCATGCTAATGATGCTCCACTATCCTTGAATGGGCACCACACATATGGATCACCACCATCACATCAAGATCAGCATATGGTTCCTAATGCCCAGGAAGGACTATTCTAATGAGCTACTTGAAAAACTAAGCATCAAACAATAAAGAAAAGCGGAAGATTAAATGAATCAAGAGTATTTAAAGCAGCCTTTTAAAAAAAAACATGAAGAAGTCTGTTAGTACCTATACCTGTCGCGTCTTCCCTCTCGGGCGCTGCTGTGACTGTAGCTCGTGCACAGTTTGCTGAAGGAGACCAACTTCAGATCAAGCTCATTCTCCAGCTGTCTAGCCTGCTTCCTGAGATCTGAACAACAACAGAATGATAAATGTGAGGTTAATAGGTCCCTTTACAATCCAATATATTTGGGATTTGCTTTTTTACAATAAACCATTTTGGGTGCATAACAAAGGAGAGGAAGTCAGAATAAGAGACTACATCATTAAAAATGAGAAAGTCAGGCAAGATCTGTTACAAAAGAGATTAAATGCCTAGATGTATGCACAAGTCATGAAAATACAGAAGTAATAGATGTTCCATCACAATGGATCAGACTAGTGACCCAGAGACTTAGCCAGGATGGAGAAGCCCTCTCGTGGTTATTTAGAACTGGACTGAATGAAGCACTGGAGAACACACTGTTTAGATTTTTAAGCTCCATAGGTCAGGGACCCCATGTCTTCTGCTGTGTTTTACATGGTGCCACTGTTATCAGTGCACATCATTATAAAGCAACATCCCGGCATTTGACTCATGGCCTAAATGATCTCCCCCATTACTAGTGTCTACAAATGTTACACAGTATGATCTCACCTACACACAAGACCAAGTCAGCAACGGCAAGTTAGAAACTACCACATTTCAGCCAAGTAAATTGGAAAATTCCAGTTACAAACTTCTCTAAGAAATTCAGGCACACAATTCCCACTGCCTTGTATGCTCCTAATTCCCTTTGGCACTTTTGAAAATCTCCACCAAAAGATTACCAGCTGCTCCCCTCCAGAAAATTTCAGCTCAGTTCTCTTCTGGGGTGCAATAGGACTCGAGTCCTCTTTAAATGCTAGTCACACTTTTACAGGGACACCATCAGGCTGAATGGGCCAAAATCAGACCAGCTTTGTAGTTTTATACCTGCTTTTGCAACATCCAAGTCTTTACATGTCTTTTCCCCTCACAGGAAGATTTCCTTCCCCCCCCCCCCCCCCCCAAACACACTTCATTAGCACAACCTGATCTTACACTATTTACAACACTTTGATCAGTAAAAATTTTCAAAACCAAAATCCCATGCTTCTTCTCTTGGTCTTCATTAACTCTACTCTTTCCTGGTCATCCCTGGAAAAGCCTTCACAGTCATAGGAACATAGGATGTGTCACACTAGATGACTTCTGCTTCAAGCTGGTATGCCACCTTTAGGCGAGGAAGGCAAAATGTCCCATATTCAACCTAGCTAATTGGTGGTAGCACCCAGTGTGAAAAAGTTGACATCCTACCATAGACCATTTTAGAGAGAGCTTTTCATGAACACTTTTCCATTCCTACTTCCAAAATTTGATTCACCTCTTCTGTAAAGCAACTACAGAGCTCTGGTTACAAGAATAAATCAAAGTAGTGCACTAATAAAGCAACAATATAGAAAGAAACTTGTTTAATATAACACAAGTGGCTGCTGGGTTACCTCCCATTTTAAATTTGTGCTATTTATTTCTTCTCCCTGGATACAGGTCTTCATGTGTGCTAGAACCAAAACTGTCCTTGTTCCTGGCAACCTATCCTGCATGTTAGCTATACATCCAATTTTGGACCTTGTTGGCATACTGGTCAGCAATGAGTTTTCATCTAAGAAACCCACAGTACTAAGAGATGGGAAGCACCTGCATTGGATGCAGAGATGGGACTCGGTTTTGCAATTTGCTGGTCAAATGAAGCCTTAGAGAATGGAAACCCTAAACGAATCTGGGATGGGGCTAGAACTAGCAAAATACATGTGTCTTTGAAAAGTAGCAGATGCTTCACTAGACGGACACACGGCTCTCTAGGTCTCCTGGAAGCAGTCAGCAAACCAGGTGGAGAATGGCTGCAAAGAGAGTATATGGAAGGAGGAGAAGGAAATCCTTCTTGACCATTGCAGGCTATCAGTTTGAGACTTTTAACATATCCTTTTTTCTGTTTTCAGCATATATTTACAGTAGTCCTGGGGTCGCTGAAATAAAGCATTCACAAGCAGAAAAGCAAACACACAGCTATATTTCTACAGTGTTAATACTGTCACGGTGCACAGTACTATCAAAACTCCCAAAGCCTGAAGAGACACAAGAGACATTCAAGGAGGAGGAGCAATCAAGGTCCAACTTATCTCTTAGGATCCTTGACAAACTGAGCACTACAGCACCCTTCACCCTGGTCCCCAATCGCAGGACAAAACCAGGGGAAGACCTAGACAATGGCTGGGAAGGGTGAACTTTTCCAAACAGGCTCTGACAGAATTAAAACAGCCCCCTGCCAAGAGCCTGAGCCCCCGCAGGAGCTTGAGCTGCTAAAGGTGGGGTCTTTTCTCCAGACTGGTCTCAGTCCACCCTGAACCCCACCCATCCCAGCCGTGTGTGTGTCTGGGGACGTCCCCTTCACACCCATGACTCAGAGAGAAACTCCCTCAAAGGCTAGGCCGGTAATGGGACCCCAGGTCACACCTCACCCAGCCAGACCCCTGAGCAAAGGCTAGGCCTCAGCTTCGTGATACCATGACCCCCCCCAGGGACACCCTTTCCCAGACCACCCATCAAGCCCCTCAGATCCACCCCCAGATCCCCTGCCGAACCCCCTCAGAGCCAACCCCCCCAAGCCCCCCAAACCCAACCCACCAAAGCCCCCCTTAGACCAACCCCCCCTCAGAGCCAGCCCCTCAGCCCCTCTCTCCCAGACCCCCCCAGATCCCCTCAGAGCCAACCCCCCC
>NC_048315.1:2662973-2667211 GCF_013100865.1 Trachemys scripta elegans | reverse complement strand
GTCCCCTTAGACCCAGCCCCTCAGCCCCTCTCCCAGACCCCCCCCCGACCCCCTGCCGACCCCCCGCAAACCCAACCCCCCAAAGCTCCCGCCAAGTCCCCTCAGAGCCAGGCCCCCAGCCCATCCCCCATCCCCGAGCCTCCCGTGACCCCCCCAACCAACCCCCGGGCTCCCCCCAGATCCCCCCTCTCCGGGCCCCTCCCGCGCCAGGGCCTCGCAGCGCCCTGGCCCGCTCCCTCCTCCCCCCAGCGCCGCCCTGCCCCCCCACCTCACCTTCCCAGTAGTTGCTGCTGCTCCCCGCCGCCATGTTTGTTATCAACGTCAGCCTGCCCCCGGCCCCGCGAGCCCTAGCGATAGAGGACAGGAGCCAGAGCGTCCCCCCGGGGCGCTGGGACCGACGGGAAGTGAAGGCCTCCCAGCGCATCGCCACCTGGCGGCCCCCGCCGGCATAGCAGGGTTCTGCCGCCTGCCCGCAGCGAGCCGGGCCGAGCCGAGCCGCGCAGCCTGTAGCGCTGGAGGTGCGGCCCCAGCTCTGTCACGTGCTCTTCAGCCCGGCCCGGCCCAGCACCCGCGGGACGGGAACCCCCCCCCCCCCCGGCTCAGCACCCAGGGGTGCTGCAACAATTTCCATAGGGAAGGTGCTGAGAGCCATTGAACCAGAACCCACTGCAAGCCAGGGGGGCTGCAGCACCCCCAGCACCAGCACCCCCAGGATGGGACAGGGACCCCCCCCCCCCCGGCTCAGCACCCACAGGATAGGATCCCCCCAGGCTCAGCGCCAGCCTGCAGGAGGGCACAGCCTGCCACGGTGCAAAGGGCATCCAGCCCCATGGGAGCAAACAGGCCAGGCCCACGCCCAGGCAGCGCCCACCTCCCACACCAAGCACCAACCCCCCTGCCAACCCCCCCCATCAAAAATCACCCCACTGGCCTTAAAAAAAAAATCATTTTTAAACATGAGCATAAGGTGTCTTGTGGGCGCGCTCAGCTCACATGTCCACGCTTTTCCCTGAGCCACGGGGCTACTTTCATTTAAACCAGCCCAGTCCCCCAACCGCACATGCCTCCAGGAGCAGGGGCTTTACAAGCACCCCCAGATCTCACAAGAGTTGGTAACAGTGCGTGGGTGTGAACAGTCTACTCACCCTTCCCCTACCTCTTCCCTGAAGGGCAAAGGAGCCGCTGCGGCCTCCCGCCAGCTCCGGGGAGGGCAGTTTTATATCCAGGCTCCTACATTTTCATAACCGTTTTGCAAGGCTCCATTTAGATTTTTAATAAGCAGTTCTTAATGATTCAGTTAATTTGCATGGTCTAGTCCTGGGGAATAGCCACACTCCCAAGAGCGTCTGCCCGTATAGGCTACTTTCCCCCACAGTACCCTAGGGCCTCTGGCACTGAGCCAAGGGCCTCAAAAAAAAAAAAAAAAAAAAAAAACAACACTTCTTGTACCTGCTGCACATCAGCAGAAAATCTCCAGCCACAATCCATTGCCAGCTCACAACATGCACCATAGCTACCTAGTTCAAGGCAATAAAAGTGACAAAACGGACAGAGGTTTTTATTTTTTTGTCACCACTCGAGCGTGTTCTGTGCACCTTACAAATATTATCTATTGTGGAACAGCAGCCACGCTCCTTGGCATAACTATTGCTTGAGAACTCTGAGCACCTACAGCTCAGCTTTACTTACAGAAGACACTAGGGGTGTCATATAAAAAACTCCTTAAAACAGAGGGTTGGGCGTCCCTTCTTCAGAGATGGGTCCAGGAGTTTGTTCAATGTAACATACAACAGCTGCAGTTGGTAAAGGCACCAGTGCTTTCAGGCTGATAATTAATGGAAACAATTATTACGTGGCAGCTATGGAAAGGTATGTCTATTATGAGACACCACAACTTTGCAATAGGACTGGTGTGAACAGCTTGAAGTCTTCCTAGGTGTTTGTACAACACCTAACCCCACAGAACCCCACACCTACCAAGTGCCTCCGGCTACTCTTCCAGTATAGCCCAGAGCACGAGCAGGCCTGATCCATCAGTAATAAACAGCAGCTCAGCACTTCAGCTTGGCCTGCAGTTCATGAGAGCCTCTTGGAGCTGTAATAACCTTCGTCTTGCTAGTTGCACGTTTTACTGTAGCAAGACCCACACCTGGTCCCATGGAGTTTAGCATGTAAACAGTTTTGGTGAAAGCTCATGTCGGTGCTGACAGCCACCTACAGAGGCCAGAGCACTTGTCCTCAGAGCAGAGTTTTACAGCATTATCCTCACACAGGCTTTAATTTCCCATTCACCTTTTCTAGATTGGGGGGAGAGAGAGAAAGCTGGCTGGTGCCCTCCAGTCCAGCTTGAGTTCAGTGCATTGTGTTTAGAGTCAAAAGCAGTGAAGCAGCAGGTATGTGCCATTAGAGGGGCAGTATCCAGAAGGCAGATGCGCAGTAAAGCACAAGCTCTGGCTCCACTAGATTCAAAGGTTAGAGGTTGCCCTGCTGGGCACCAAAGATATTTCTTAAACTAACAGGAGGTTAGAAAGGGAACGGGGACCGAGGGGCCCGAACTACAGGCAGGCTGAGACAATAAAGGTAGCTGCTTTGTCATTCTCATGAAAGTTACTAAGATTTCAGCCATTGAGACTAGCACAAGAGACATCAAAATAATTTTAATAGAGTATTAGATTTCAGTATACACGTAAAAAACAGAGCACGCTCCTCGTACAGAAAGTTCGGTCTCACATGGCACACAGATTGGTTTCTTTTATTTAACCTAAAAGTCAACCCTTTGAAGTCCCTTTTTAAAAGTTTACTTTTGAAGGCACAGTGCATGGACCTATGCACTCCCGAGACAAGTGCATGTGAGTGGTGCTGGCACCTCCAGAAAGGGAGGGGAGGGGGTTTGCTGACAGTGGCTGTCAAAGGATGGCATGGGGTGTTGCAAACAGGGGTGCAGAGGTCACTTTGTTCAGCAAAATCAGTTAAAAACCCAGCTGTCATTGCCATAGAAGAGCCGCACGTTTGCCCATGGAGAACTAAGCAAAGACGCATCCCAGGCAGCTTAGACAAGTCTCGCCCACAGGTATTTACACAGTAATTCACGCCTGCTTACCTCACACATTCACCTAGGGTAGCTAGTTCAAAACTCATTCTGTGAGCGGAAAGGGCTGATGCAATGCTCTGAAATGCCTGTAGCCTCCTAACACAATTTATTGCTTGGGGGGCAGAAGTTTGATTTAGAAGGAGAACATCTTCATATGAACGAGGAAGCCCCAACTCCCCCGCAGAACCAGGGATCAAAGCAGGAAAAGCAAGAGCCAGAAGAGGAATCTGAGAAGTCAACTTTAATATCAAATCCCCCTTGATCTGCTTTTGACCTTGAAAGCAAAACCTCTGGAAATCAGGCAGGCTGAACGTTACTGAGTGAGAGGCCACTGGATCCTGCATAAGAGGCTGAAAGCAGAAGAAATGGAGCAAAGTCATTTATTCAGCACAGCTGTAACCTGACATGCTATTTGTGTGGTCCCTGCAAGAGTGAGAGATGATGCAACAGCAGGTCCTTAACACGGTGGTATAAGGGCGGGCAGGAGCTCCCTGCTTAGCCTGGCTGCTCACAGAGGGCCTCCTGCCTGCTCCCAACACACGCTTAACAGCATATTTGCCAATTGTTCTGTTAAGAGGTTGAGAAATGCCACGTTAAAACATTTCCACAATGATCTTCTCCTGAGTTTGGCAGCTGCATGGAGCCAGTACCTTGGAGACAGTCCGATGGCAGACAATAGAGCCTGGGAGTAGGTCGGGCTGGTACGTATGGGGTGCGTCCCGGGGAAAGAGGAGCATAAATAGCCTCATACTCTGCAGAATTACCTCAGACTTTTGCAATATGAAGCCTTGTTTTAAGAAAGGGAAAAGGGGCTACACCTAGTTCTCTCTACCCAGAGTTCAGTTCACATCCCCACTGGACCGCAGTGTTCACAGCTTTCCAGCGGAGACACTCATCTACTAAGTCAAACCAATGGTGTCAGAGCATTGCTGATGTTTCACACGGATACCCTGGGCAGGGCCGGCTCCAGGCACCAGCCTGGCAAGCAGGTGCTTGGGGCGGCCGCTCTGGAGAGGGGCGGCACGTCCAGCTATTCGGCGGACGGTCCCTCACTCCCGCCCGGAGCGAAGGACCTCCCGCCGAATTGCCGCCGCAGATCGTGATCGTGGCTTTTTTTTTGGGGGGGGGGGGGGGGGGGGGGGGGGGG